>NW_026652291.1:13614961-13800239 GCF_009828535.3 Hylobates moloch | reverse complement strand
GAAAACTGGCACAAGACAGGGATGCCCTCTCTCACCACTCCTATTCAACATAGTGCTGGAAGTTCTGGCCAGGGCAATTAGGCAGGAGAAGGAAATAAAGGGTATTCAATTAGGAAAAGAGGAAGTCAAATTGTCCCTGTTTGCAGATGACATGATTTTGTATCTAGAAAACCCCATTGTCTCAGCCCAAAATCTCCTTAACCTGATTAGCAACTTCAGCAAAGTCTCAGGATACAAAATCGATGTACAAAAATCACAAGCATTCTTATACACCAATCACAGACAAACAGAGAGCCAAATCATGAGTGAACTACAAACCACTGCTCAACAAAAGAAAAGAGGACACAAACAAATGGAAGAACATTCCATGCTCATGGGTTGGAAGAATCAATATCGTGAAAATGGCCATACTGCCCAAGGTAATTTATGGATTCAATGCCATCCCCATCAAGCTACCAATGACTTTCTTCACAGAATTGGAAAAAACTACTTTAAAGTTCATATGGAACGAAAAAAGAGCCCGCATCGCCAAGTCAATTCTAAGCCAAAAGTACAAAGCTGGAGGCATCACGCTACCTGACTTCAAACTATACTACAAGGCTACAGTAACCAAAACAGCATGGTACTGGTACCACAACAGAGATATAGATCAATGGAACAGAACAGAGCCCTCAGAAATAACGCTGCATATCTACAACTATCTGATCTTTGACAAACCTGACAAAAACAAGCAATGGGGAAAGGATTCCTTATTTAATAAATGGTGCTGGGAAAACTGGCTAGCCATATGTAGAAAGCTGAAACTGGATCCCTTCCTTACACCTTATACAAAAATTAATTCAAGATGGATTAAAGACTTACATGTTAGACCTAAAACCATAAAAACCCTAGAAGAAAACCTAGGCATTACCATTCAGGACATAGGCATGGGCAAGGACTTCATGTCTAAAACACTAAAAGTAATGGCAACAAAAGCCAAAATTGACAAATGGGATCTAATTAAAGAGCCTCTGCACAGCAAGAGAAACTACCATCAGAGTGAACAGGCAACCTACAAAATGGGAGAAAATTTTTGCAACCTACTTATCTGACAAAGGGCTAATATCCAGAATCTACAATGAACTCAAACAAATTTACAAGAAAAAAACAAACAACCCCATCAAAAAGTGGGTGAAGGACATGAACAGACACTTCTCAAAAGAAGACATTTGGCCGGGCGCGGTGGCTCACGCTTGTAATCCCAGGACTTTGGGAGGTCGAGGCGGGCAGATCACGAGGTCAGGAGATCGAGACCACGGTGAAACCCCGTCTCTACTAAAAAATACAAAGAATTTAGCCGGGCATGGTGGTGGGCGCCTGTAGTCCCAGCTACTCCGAGAGGCTGAGGCAGGAGAATGGCATGAATGAGTGGCCTGATCCAGCCTGGGTGATAGAGAGTCATTTCAAAAAAAAAAAAAAACATTTTGACCACTCATGTCATTCAAAACCACAATGAGATACCATCTCAAACCAATTAGAATGGCCATCATCAAAAAGTCAGGAAACAACAGGTGCTGGAGAGGATGTGGAGAAATAGGAACACTTTTACACTGTTGGTGGGACTGTAAACTACTTCAACCATTGTGGAAGTCAGTGTGGCGATTCCTCAGGGATCTAGAACTAGAAATACCATTTGACCCAGCCATCCCATTACTGGGTATATACCCAAAGGAGTATAAATCATGCTGCTATAAAGACACATGCACACGTATGTTTGTTGCGGCACTATTCACAATAGCAAAGAGTTGGAACCAACCCAAATGTCCAACAACGATAGACTGGATTAAGAAAATGTGGCACATATACACCATGGAATACTATGCAGCCATAAAAACTGATGAGTTCATGTCCTTTGTAGGGACATGGATGAAACTGGAAATTATCATTCTCAGTAAACTATCGCAAGGACAAAAAACCAAACACCGCATGTTCTCACTCATAGGTGGGAACTGAACAATGAGAACACATGGACACAGGAAGGGGAACATCACACTCTGGGGACTGTTGTGACGTGGGGGGAGGGGGGAGAGATAGCATTAGGAGATATACCTAATGCTAAATGATGAGTTAATGGGTGCAGCACACCAACATGGCACATGTATACATATGTAACAAACCTGCACATTGTGCACATGTACCCTAAAACTTAAAGTATAATAATAATAAAATAAAAAAAGAGGCTGTTAATTAGTCTAATAAAAAAATGTTGACTTGACCTAAGATTTTAGCAGAGAAGTGAGGTGGTCACACTGGGGATGGACCCTGGAGACAGCACAATTGGGGAATGCTGTGAGGGTAAGAGCAGTCAAGAATGTGTCCTAGATTTCAGTTCTGACCAATTTAATACTAATTGGGATGAGAAATACTGGAGAGAAACAGATTTTTTGAGGGAGATGAATCAAGAGTTCTGGATTAGACTTGCTGTATTTGAGATGCTCATTAGCCATCAAGAAGAAATGCATAATAGACAACCGAAGGGAGGAGTAGTTTTGTTTCAAAGGAGTGGTCAGCAGCAGCAATATAAATTTGGGAATCATCAGCCCGAAGATGGCATTACTGCCATCAGACTGGATTAAGTCTTCCAGAGGGAGAATGTGGTAACTTAAGGAAGGAGACAAAGCCCTAGGTTCATCAGCATTTAGGGGTCACACCAAAAAGGAGCCCTCCTAGAAAACTAAAGTGACCAATGAGAAAATATAAAGAACTTGAAAGTGGTATCAAGAAAGCTAAAAGAAGAAAGCGTTTTGACCAGAGACTGGTCGACTGTGTTAAATGCTGCTGGAAAGGAAAGTAGAATGGGCATAAAAGACTGGCTGTTGGAACTGGCAATATGGAAATTGTGAGTGGCCTTGAGAAGAAATGTTTTAGTAGAGTGATGGAAACCAGAGTCTGATTTGTAATGGAAAGAAGATAAAATGGGAGGTGGAAAAACAGCATCATCTACATTGAATTCTGGCCTTAAACATTTTTTTTGAAGGGGAACAGAGAAGTGGAGATGGTAGTAAAGTGAGATAAATGAAGGTTTTGTTTAAGATGGGGCATATTAGGGTATGTCTCTATCCTAATGGATACAATCCAGTGAGGAGGAAGAGTATGATGATGTTGGAGAGAAAGATGAGAATTGCACAACAGATCCAAGAGCAAGGTTTTTCAGATGGCTGCAAGGAATGGGATCCAGAACACAAGGGCTGAGGGGTAGCCTTTGATTGCAGCAGAGACATTTCTTACAGTGCAAGAGGCAGAAAAGGCAAAGCATACAAATGCAGGTATGATGGCAGATTTCCAGTTGCAACAATGGGGTTTCTATAATCAATCTTCAGCTTCTCTGAAGTATTATATAAAGGCACAGCCAAGAGTAAGAAGGGAAGAGTATTTGAGGAGTGGAAAGAAGTGTGATAAATTTTGCAGAGTGGGAAAATAAATATACAAGGGAAGAGTGATAGGATTTAATAGGCAGTAGGCTTTATAGGGAGTACTGAGGGCCCATTTAAGATTCATGATCATGAATTTAGAGTGAGACTGGTCAGTGAAATGTCAAAATGAGACTAGCATGCAGTTTCTTCCCAGCAATATTCTGCTCTTGCAGGGCAGGAGCAGAGATGGTTTTAGACTTGTGGTTGGGCAGGCAAGGAGGAAAAAGAAGGGCAAGGGAGTAACAAAAGTATTTAAAAAGATGGGCTCTGAGAATTATGGTGAGAACAGAGGAAAATAAGGATGTTGGGTAGTAAAAAAAAGTGATAGTGACAATGGATTAAGATTTCAATGAGATCAAAGAAATGTTGGAGTGTGAGTACTAGAACAGACTGAAAGAATAAGAGGCAGTGGACAGAGTGTACAATGCAGGTACTACGGATTTCAGAGATAATGACATTAGAGATTACAAGGTCAAGAGTTTAATCATTTAAATCTTGACTCCATCTTGAGTTAACTTTTGTATATGGAGAAAGGCAAGGATCCAGTTTCATTTTTCTTTTGTGTATGGCTAGCCAGCTACCCCAGCACCATTTATTGAATAGGGTCTTTTCCCTAACGCTTATTTTTGTTAACTTTGTTGAAGATCAGATGGTAGTAGGGGTGTGGCTTTATTTCTGGATCCTCTATTCTGTTCCATTGGTCTATGTGTCTGGTTTTGTACCAGTACCATGCTGTTTTGGTTACTGCAGTCTTGTAGTATAGTTTGAAGTTGGGTAATGTGATCCCTCAGGCTTTGTTCTTTTTGCTTAGGATTCCTTTGGTTATTTGGGCTCTTTTTTGTTCCATATGAATTTTAGAATAGTTTTTTCTAATTCTGTGAAAAATAACATTGGTAGCTTGATAGGAATATTATTGAATCTGTAGATTGCTTGGGCAGTATGGCCATTTTAATGGTAATAGTTCTTCCAATCCATGAGCATGGACGGTTTTTCCATTCATTTGTATCATCTGTGATTTGTACTCCTCCTTGTAGAGATCTTTCACCTCCTTGGTTAGATGGATTCCTAGGGGTATTTTGTACTCCTCCTTGTAGTGTTTTGTACTCCTCCTTGTAGAGATCTTTCACCTCCTTGGTTAGATGTATTCCTAGGGGTGTGTGTGTGTGTCCAGGGGGGATATTGTAAATGGGATTGTGCTCTTGATTTGGCTCTCAGCTTGAATGATTTTGGTGTATAGGAAGGCTACTGATTTTTCTACATTGATTTTTGTATCTTGAAACTTTACCGAAATTGTTTACCAGTTCTAGGAGCTTTTTGGTAAAGTCTTTAGGGGTTTCTAGGTGTAAAATCATATTGTCAGCAAAGAGAGAGAGTTTGACTTCTTCTATTGGATGCCTTCTTCTCCTATTTGGATGCATTTTATTTCTTCTTGTTGCCTGATTGCTCTGGCTAGGACTTCCAGTACTGTGTTGAATAGAAGAGGTGAGAGTGAGCATCCTTGTCTTGTTCTGGTTCTCAAGGGGAATGCTTCCAGCTTTGGCCCATTCAGTATAATGTTGTCTGTGTGTTTGTCATAGATGTCTCCTATTATTTTGAGGTATGTTCCTTCAATGTCTTGTTGGTTGAGAGTTTTTAACATGAAGCGATGTTAGGTTTTATCAAAGGTTTTCTCTACATCTATTGAGATCATTACATAGCTTTTGTTTTTAGTTCTATTTATATGGTAAATCACATTTTTACGTTATTTAAAAAATGTCAATAGCTTTTGGGGTACAAGTAGTTTTTTTGTTACATGGATGAATTATGTAGCTGTGAATTCTGAGATTTTAGTGCAGCCATCACCCAAGTAGTGTACATTGTACCTAATGTGTGGTTTTTTATCCCTAGCTCCCTCCCAACCTCCCCCTCTGAGTCTTCAAAGTCCATTACATCAGTCTGTATGCCTTTGCTTGCTCATAGCTTAGCTCCCACTTATAAGTGAGAACATATAGTTTTTGGTTTTCCACTCCTGTGTTACTTCACTTAGAATAATGGCCTCCAGCTCCATCTAAGTTGCTGCAAAAGACATTGTTTCATTCCTTGTTATGGCTTAGTAGTATTCCATGGTGTATGTATACCATACCTTCTTTATCTGTTCATTAGTTGATGGGCACTTAGGTTTGTTCCACATCTTTGCAATTGTGAATTGTGCTGCTATAAATATATGTGTGCAAGTGTCTTTTTCATATAATGACTTCTTTTCTTTTGGGTAGATACCCAGTGGTGGGATTGCTGGATCAAATGGTAGATCTATTTGTAGTTCTTTAAGGAATCTCCACGCTGTTTTTCATAGAGGTTGTACTAATTTACATTCCCACCAGCAGTGTATAAGCATTCCCTTTCTCCCACATCCATACTGCCCAAAACAATCTATAGATTCAATGCAATTCCCATCAAAATAACAATATCATTTTTCACAGAAATAGAAAAAAAATCCTAAAATTCATATGAAACCAAAAAAAGAGCCCAAATAGCTAAAGTATTCCTAAGCAAAAAGAATAACATTTCTTGATTTGCATATGTTGAACCAATTTTGCATCCCAGGAATGAAGCCTACTTGATCGTGATGAATTAACTTTTTTTTTTTTTTAGATGGAGTTTTGCTCTTGTCACCCAAGCTGGAATGCAATGGCGCGGTCTCGGCTCACTGCAACCTCTGCCTCCCAGGTTCAAGAGATTCTCCTGCCTCAGCCTCCCGAGTATCTGGGATTACAGGCACCCACTACCATGCCCTACTAATTTTTGTATTTTAGTAGAGACAGGATTTCACCATGTTGGCCAGGCTGGTCTTGAACTCCTGACCTCAGGTGATTTGCCCACCTCAGCCTCCCAAAGTGCTGAGATTACAGGCGTGAGTCACCGTGCCCAGCCTTGAATTAACTTTTTACTTTTTATTTGTATTTTTTAATTTTATTTATTTATTTTAATAATATTTATTTTATTATACTTTAAGTTCTGGTATACATGTGCAGAACATGCAGGTTTGTTGCACAGGTGTACATGTGTCATGGTGGTTTGCTGCACCCATCAACCCATCATTTACATTAGATATTTCTCCTAATGCTATCCCTCCTCTTGTTCCCCACCCCTCGACAGGCCCCCCGGTGTGTGATGTTCCCCTCCCTATGCTCATAGGTTCTCATTGTTCAACTCCCACTTATGAGTGAGAACATGCGGTGTTTGGTTTTCTGTTCCTGTGTTAGTTTGCTGAGAATGATGGTTTCCAGCTTCATCCATGTCCCTGCAAAAGACATGAACTCATTCTTTTTTTATGGCTGCATAGTAATATGCTGCTGTATTCTTTTTGCTAATATTTTGTCAAGAATTTTTCTGTCTATGTTCATCAAAATATTGGCTTCTAGTTTTCTTTTTTTGTTGTGTCTTTGCCAGGTTTTGGTATCAGGGTGATGCTGGCTTCATAGAATGAATTAGGGAGGAGATCCTGCTCCTCAATTTTTTGGGAATAGTTTCAGTAGGATTGGTACCAGCTCTTCTTTGCATGTCTAGTAGAATTTGGCTGTGAATTCATCTGGTCCAGGGCTTTTTTTTTGTTCATAGGTTGTAAAGACATGGAATCGACCTAAGTACCCATCAATGGTGGACTGGATAAAGACAATGTGGCACACCATGGAATACAGTGCAGCCATAAAAAGAATGAAATCATGTCCTTTCCAGCAACATAGATGCAGCTGGAGGCCATTATCCTAAGCAAATTAACACAGGCAACAGAAAACCAAATACCATATGTTCTCACTTGTAGGTGGGAGCTCCTCACAGACCTGAAGATGGCGACAATAGACACTGGGGACTACTAGCTGGGGGAGGGAGGGGAGCAATGGTTGAAAAACTATTAGGTGCTATGCTCACTACCTGGGTGGTGGGCTCATTCATATTCCAAACCTCAGCATCACACAATATACCCATGTAACAAACCTGCACATGTACCTCCCCTCAAATCTAAAATAAAAGTTGAAATTATTAAATAAAAAATTTTAAGAAGAATATTACCATAGGAGTAAGATAGGGGAAAGATCATTGGAGGACAGGAAGCCTTGAAGCTAGGTACTGCATGTATCATCCATATGGATGGTGAAGTCACCAAAAATAGTGACAAAAGTCAAGTGGAGAGGAAGGCAGGGACCCAGAGATTAACCTTGTAAATGAATGAATGTGAGTGGTGAGGAGGTCACCAAATGCTGGCAACCAAGAAGAATTAGAGAGAGGTAAAGTCTGAGTTCAAAAAAGCTCCACGTTTCAAACAAAAGGACAGGAGTAATGATTAAGCAGTAATCCTAAGGAGCAAAGACAACAACCGTCACCCTGGGTTTTGAAATATGTGATATGTGGGAGGGCTGAGGGGAAAGAATGTCATCTGGGGATGACCCGGTACTCTTTATGGAAAGAAAGTTAAGGGACCATTCAGAGAAAAAGTGAGTGATATGGGGGAGTTTGTTAATCACAGGCCACAAATTCTAATGAAAGGATTTGGGTGGATAGAGAGGGATAAAAGTTTGAATCAAATTAGAGGACATTCAGAACAGTATGTGGGATAGGATAACCAGAAATGATCTGGGGAGGCTTATGTTTCTGGTAACTGATGGGAGGCCTGATGGTTTATGTCTTAAGAATATCCTAGAGGAGGAAAGGGGGTAATAAGTCCAAAGTGGAGTACATGGGGCTGCTGCATAGCTGTTCCCACCATTAACTCCATGTGGTATGAAGGCCAGGAGGACAAACAAGGCCTTGCAAAGGAATTGCTAGTTGGGTGTGGTGGCGTGTACCTGTAGTCCCAGCTACGTGGGAGGCTGAGGTGGGAGGACTGCTTGAGCCTAGGAGTTTGAGGCTGTAGTGAGCCATGATTGTGCCTCTGCATTCCAGCCTGGGCAACACAGAGAGACCCTGTCTCAAAAAAAAAAAAAAAAAATTGCTGGTTTAGGCAGTCGCAGCTTGATACTGTGAGAACTTCCCTTATTGCTTCAGCACAGTGGTGACCAGTTGGGGAAAAGGTGGTTTCACCTAAAGAACCTGTTGCTGAAGTTGTTTGTTTTCTTGAGAGGTTGAGGTGGCCTCATGAGTGTGATCCCAAGGAATTAAGACTGGTGCTTCTCTCCCATGACTTTCATTTGTAAGGCAGAATCAAGCATGAGGAGTTGAGAATGACCCCTCTCCTATGGCTCATGGAAGTAAGGTAGGTATTGGTGTTTGGATAAAGATGAGGAGGCTAGGACCTCCTCTTCACAGAACAACATAAGAAAAGGAGCCAAGTTTCTATCTGGATTGACATAGTGTAGCATATGATAGCAGAGAGTGGAAAAAGACACAATTATTAGGTTGGTGCAAAAATAATCGTCGTTTTTGCCATTAAAAGCAATTGCAAAAACCGCGATTACTTTTGCACCAACCTAGTAAAACTAAAGGAATTCAGCAGAAGCAGACTATAAGCCATTAGGAAGTCAAAGAGATTTGGGCAAGGTTATTTGTCTATCCCTATACTGATGCATACTGTTTTAATCTATTGCTTTATAATAAGTCATGCTAGGACAAATTTTTGTTTTTTTTTTCTCTAAAATTATGTTTGTTATTCATGGTGTATCATTCTCCCATATGCATTTTGTGTTTGGCTTGCCAATTTCCACACCCTCCCTGACACAAAAAAGAAAACACACACACACACACACACAGACACACACAAACCAAAAACATTGTTATAATTTTTCTTGGAATCATATTGAATTGATAAATTTGTAATACATTTTATTTGTAATAAATTTATTTATAAAATAAATCTTTATAATACCAGAAGTCCCTGCTTATAAACATGAAATCTCTTATTTATTTTGGTCTTTTTTTATGGCCTTCATTAGTTTTATAATTTCTACACAATAGGCCTTGCAACTCCTTTTTTTATTCCTGGGTACTTTTTGGGATTTCTTACCTTAATAGGATTTTTAAAATTATAATCTTTAATTAGTCCTTGGTGGAGTGATTTTTATACATTGCTATTCTATCTCACAACCTTCTAGCATACCCATATTTGTTCTGAGTTTTTCTATAGATCTTTTTGGATTTTTATGTAGGTATACATATTATCTATGAGTAATAAACTTTTGTTTCTTATTTTTTAAGTTTTAAATTTATTTTCCTTTATATTCACTGAATTTGGGGTCTAGGAGGTCATCAATTAGCTAGGAACAATAATTAAAATGATACTATTAGTAGTTGAAATGTGTAATGGCATTATGATATTGTGATACAATGAGAAATACATATTTGGTTTTCGTCCCTGGCTCCTGATAGAGAACTCCTAAAACCTCTGTAATTTCCTGCATGATGGAGTGCTAGGAACATCCTTTGTTATAACATTTGGTCTTTGGCCCCAGTTCCTGATACAGAACCCCTAAACTCCTTAGAATTTCCTGGGTGATGGGACTGTCTTTTGTTTTAATGAAGCAACTCTTGACAGACTCCCAGATAGCTTCAAGATGTGGGGTGGTCACCAGAAAAAGCAAGCCACGATTAGAAGCTGAGAGCCTTCAGCCCCACAGCACATCTCCCAGGAAGTGAGGAGGGGGTGGAGATTGAATAAATAATTGATCATGCCTATGTGGTAAAGCTTCCATAAAAATCCTTACAGTGCAGGTTTTGGAATGCTAAAACACATCCACATATCACGGGTGTGGCGTGTCACAACTCCACGGGGACAGAAGCTCTTTTTCTTGGGAATCTTCCGGACCTTGCCCAACTGTTTACTGTATCGCTTGTTTTGACCTTTATAATAAACTGGCAAACCTGAATAAACGTTCCCCTGAGTTCTGTGAGTTGTGCTAGCAAATTATTGAACTCAAGGAAGGGTTTGTGGGACCTCCCCAAATTATAATTAGTTGATTAGAACTACAACCTGGGACTTGTGACCGGCATTCGAATTGGGGGACAGTCTTGTGGGACTGAGCCTTTAATCCGTTGTTGGTTGGGGAGGGGGGTCTGTGCTAACTCCAGATAGCTAGTGCCAGAATTGAATTAAATCACAGGACACCTACTTGGTCATCCACAGAGAACTGGAGAATCACTCGGTGTGGAAAATCCATACATTTGGTATTAGAGTGTTATGAAATGAATATAGAGAGAAACAGTTGTTTCCTTCCCTATATAGATGCTCTCAGATATTACAGTAGTAATGAAAAAAATGCAAACATAAACTAAGTAATGTGGTATTTCAGGAACAACAATACCTATTTATACATGGCAGGAATAGCAGATAATCTCTGGGAGAAAGTAACATATTAAAGGAGGGCATGGGACAAATGAAATTAGGAGACACACTAAAGTCACAATTAACATGGCAAAAAGTCACAGCAAGAAAACATACTTAGTGTATCACACAAGTAGACAAGATACAGTATTGAAGAATAAATTTTTAGGTATTTTTAGGAAACAATTTTCCTTCCCTATGTCTATGCATTTATTTCTGCTGCCAGTTAAACATTACTGCTACAAAATGCAAAAGGCCAACATCAACATTTAATGAAGCTGTAAACCTACCATCAAGTATTGTATCCACAACGAAGCCTAGTAATGCCACATCATTGGCACAGGGGCATTTTGTCACTTTGAGATCTACCACATGTGGATATAATTTACTGATCTCGCTTTCTAGAATCACATCCCCAAGAGTCCACTGAAGAATCGGTTCTGCGGAAATCAAATTTGGGTGTTTAAATTGTGGGAGCACCCTTGAAAATGGATGCTACTTTCCTTTAAAGGTTTTAAAAGAACTATGTAAAGAAACTATTCTATAGTTCAAAAGAGGTGCATTACCTCACTCTGCATTGGTTAAAAATCAGTCAGTGATTATTTTCCAGAATATAAGGAGTAAAGTCTAACTCCCCTTGGTGGGGGGTGGCAAGGTTACATTGCAGAAGAGCATGTGGAATGGGAGAGGTTGCTTTGGCCACATTTGAAAAATACCATTTGCCACAGGATCTATCCCTAGAAATGGAATTGCTGGATCACGGAATACACACATTTATAACTTCTGAGCCCACTCATTTACTTTTTGTTCTCTTCCCAATCCCACTGAAATAGCAGTAGATATATAAAAATGAGAAAAAATCCAGAGTAGCAGTGGAGAACAGGGACAATTATCATTAGTGGCCAAGAGACTTAGAGGGATTTCTGGAAGGTAGTTGAAAAATACTATTTGCCACAGGATCTATCTGTATAAATGGAATTGCTGGGTCACAGAACACATTTATAACTTCTGCTTCAAGAGCCCACTCATTTACTTTTTGTTCTCTTCCCAATCTCATTGAAACAACAGTAGGTAGATGAAAATGAGAATAAATCCAGAGTAGCAGTGGTGAACAGGGACAGTTATCATTAGGGGCCAAGAGACTCAGAAGGATTTCTGCAAGACAGAAGTTGGGAATGAGATGCAGAAGAAAAAGCAATCAGAGGTGAAGCATCTCCAGTGCAGCACAGGCAGAATAGCAGCACTAGTGGTGAATAAGGTCTTTCACGTGGCAAACCAGGCCTTCCAGAATCTGACGTCCTCTTGGTTCCTCAGCTTTACTTCTTGCCAGAACTGGCCTCCCATTACAGGCTCTAGTTTGTGGGGCTTTGAATATCTGTTTTTCTCACAACCCTACTTTTCAGTCCTTGATGTGAATGTCTCCCTCTTTGGGAAGCCTTCCATGACGCCCTAGAATGAGTGAGGCTCTCCTCCCAGGTGCTCCAATAGGACTCTGCACTCACTGTAACTAGAAGAATCAGGGTACACTCTTCCTCACCAGACCAGGGTAGACAATGAGCCTTTTGAAAGAACGTCATCAAACAAGGCGTCACAAATTTTAAAACTTAAAATATTACTTTTGGAAATGCAAAGGATTGGAGCTAAAGTCGAATTTTCATGCATTAAAAAAAGGGAGAGTTTTTTTTCTTTTGGAAAAAAAACAAGAAAAAAAAGTACAAAAAGTAAGCTGGGGCAATTTGAAAGACTACTGCTGTCTGAATTTCAAAAATAGTCAAAGGACTTTTAAAAGCAGATAACTAATAACCAGTTATTTAGCTATTTACATTATCCTCTGTCTCCCCAAGTTTCAATAAAATCTGCTACAAACCCAAAGACTTTATGTGATATTTTTTTCACTTTGTGCAAAGCAAGAAAAGAAGCTAACTTTTCATCTGGGCTGACATAGTGCAGCACAGGGACAGCCAAGAAGGGAAAGAGACACAATCTCTAACTACATTAATTCACCAGGAAGTCACTCCAGAATTCAAAGAAATGCGGGGCAAAGCAGCTGATGTTGCAGAGTGTAGAATGTGTTTGCAGACCATTCACACCCAGGTCAGGGAGATTTCAGCTTACCACTGGACATCACTGAGCTGACAATGCCCCCCTACTTATATACAAGTTCCTGAAGTCAGGTAGTATATCTTAAGCATTTTAAGAACAAGGAAGTGATTGAAAGTTTTGACTGCTACTAAGAAGCTAAAAAGGGGACAGAAAAGTGACCAATATGAAGGTCGCTGGTGACTGTGATTAGCAACAGTTTGAGTAGCGTGGAGGAGACAGAAACAAATGAGTGGTTTGGGGTGTGGATTGGATATGAAGAAATAGAGACAAGGTTTTCACTCTCTTTTGAGTTCAGTAGTGAATAAAGATTTCTAACTCTAGCTTTAACTCTTGATTCCTATTTCCCAGTGTCTGTTCCTCCTGTCTTCAGCATTTTGGTGAATGATAACATCCTCTACTTGAATGCTTGATTAAGAAATCCAGGCATCATCTTTGTTAATTCTGTTTTCCCCCATCTTAGTCCAAGAAGCCATAGCAGCTCTACTTTCAAAATGTATTGTGAAGGCTCTGCTCACCACCTCCACTGCTAATGCTACTGTCCATCTACTCCAGACCTTCTCAAGGGGACTATTGCAACAACTGCTACCAGTTTCCTTTATTCCATTCTTGCTATACTTCCTCAAGAGTTATTCTCTACATAGCAGCCAAAATGATCTTTTCATCATAAAAGATAAATCAGAATTTATTACTTCTCTGCTTAAAATACCCCAATGGCTTTAAATTATAATTACAATAAAGTCCGCACTTTTTACCAAGATTCCTGCCAGCTTCTCCAAACTCATGATCCTCAAACAGATCAATCTCATCTCCGCATCTGGAGCTTTCAAAGATCTACCAAGTTGTGAAGCTTTTTGCTGCAATTATACCTCAGTACATTCTAAACAAATGTAAGTTAGCATTTCAGATCTTTAAAAAATTGGTATAACGATTTTATATTGATATTTCAGTACTTAAAAAGTAGCATAGGATATCAAACTATCAGAGTCCCAAAGACAGTATTGCAATTACTATTGAATAATTAGTAACACTTTTTTTTTTTTTTTTAATTTGGAAGCTACCTAAAACTACTTACTTTTTTGGAATAAGTAAACATAACAAGTTTTTAAAGCCATTTTTTTAATATTCCACAAGGTGGGTGCACAAAAAAATATATTTCCCCCTTTTTTTTTTTTTTTTTGAAACACAGTCTCACTCTGTTGCCCAGGCTGGAATACAATGGTGCAATCTCGGCTCACTGCAACCTCTGCCTCCTGGGTTTAAGCGATTCTCCTGCCTCAGTCTCCCAAGTAGCTGGGACTACAGATGTGCATCACCACGCCTGGTTAACTTTTGTATTTTTTTTTTTTTTTAAGTAGAGATGGAGTTTCACCATGTTGGCCAGGCTGGTCTCAAACTCCTGGCCTCAAGTGATCTGCCCACCTCGGCCCCTCAAAGTGCTGAGATTACAGGCATGAGCCACCATGCCCAGCCTGTATTTCCACATTTCTATAGCACTCTTTGCAGATCTCTGTTAATAATTTATCCACATGTATTTAATTCTTTATCCTATCAGATTGTGAGTGCCTCAAGGGTCATAATTATCTCTTACACATTTTTTTAATTTTTTTTATCTCTAGGACCTTCGCACAGAATCTGGCATATAGCAGATGTCAAAGTTTGTTGAAAGAATATATGAATTCCATTTTACTTCCGTCTGTTGGCATTTACCTCGAACACCATCCAATAGAGTTCCTTCAGTGGCATAAATATTTAGTCCATGATGTAAAGTGATCCTTACTAACCATTCTTCTACAGCTGCAATATCTGTTTGAAAACAAAAGGCAAATAATCAACTATTTTTTCATATGTTGTGTTTGGTGAAATTTAAGGATATGTGAACATTACCAACAATGATAGCCTTTCCTTTTCCAACCATTTTGTTGGCATTTATATGTCAAATTTCATATGTTTTCCCTATAAACATTTTGCTCATAAAATAATGGAAAAAGAATTATGAAGTGATCTTACCACCATAGCAATGAATCTAGATACTAATATTTATGTCATAATTTTCCTCCTAGAGCTATAGAGGCTTGATAAAAAGCAAATTATGACTCTTCTTGTGAAGCAGACCATGATTAATTAAAATGTATCATATAAATCCTAAGGTGAACAACAAAAAAAGCTTTTAAGGTATAACTAATAAGCCAATAGTGGAGATACAATGGAATAATAGAAAAGAATTAATATGAAGACAGAAAAAGAGGAGAAAAGCAAAACAGAGAAGATTGAACAAATAGAAACAACCTGCAAGGTGGTAGATTTTAATATAACTAGCCATATCAACAATTACATTAAATGTAAGTGGTCTAAAATATCATCTAAAAGACTAGATTTGACAGATTAGGTGTAAAAATCAAGATTAAACTATATGTTATTTATAACAAACTTATTTTAAATGTAAAAGCATAAATAAGTTAAAAGTAAAAGAACGGATAGGGCCTGGGGAAGCCAACAGCAGTAGCTTTAGCCTGGGAGCTGCTGAAGTGGCTGTACCCACAGGCCAAGGCTGAGGTTAAAACTGAAACAGGGGTTCACTCATGAAGAACACACCTGGTCCAAATGGTCTGGCTGCATAGGCCCTCATGTCCACCCAGGCATCTAGGCAGGTCTGTGCACTGTCATGGCAAGGCTATGGCTACAATGGTGGCTACTAAAGCAGCCAGTGCCCAAGTACATCAATTGTTATCTGTGCCTCTTGCTGTCACCACTCTCCATCAAGAAGTTCCTGGACTTTGGGAGAGATAATGGCTTCAGAGAACATCATATATGATTTCACAAAAGGAGATTCCCGTGCTACTGGTTAACACAGTGAATGAAGCCAATTTTCTGCTGGGTAAGTGGTTTAACAGGCCTTCAGTGGGATTGGTTCAAAGTTGGTATATGCAGAACTTTCTTGAAGTTTTAGAATATAAAAATAAGGGCCAGGCACGGTGGCTCATGCCTGTAATCCCAGCACTTTGGGAGGCCGAGGCGGGCGGATCATGAGGTCAGGAGATCGAGACCATCTTGGCTATCATGGTGAAGCCCCGTCTCTACTAAAAATACCAAAAAAAAAAAAAAAAAAATTAGCCGGGCGTGGTGGCAGGCATCTGTAGTCCCAGCTACTTGGGAGGCTGAGGAAGGAGAATGGCCTGAACCCGGGAGGTGGAGCTTGCAGTGAGCCGAGTGAGCCACTGCACTCCAGCCTGGGCAACAGAGCGAGACTCCGTCTCAAAAAAAAAAAAAAAAGAATATAAAAATAAGAGCCCTGAAGATCCACAGGTCTTAGATAACTTTCAATAAGTACTGACGAAAGCCAGAAAAATGTGGTTTCTATAGTGGTACATGGAGTGATTGAACATAAGAAAAATTATGTGTTTGAGTCTTTTATTAGCACTACAGCCAGTATCTTCCAGAATGGTTTTATCCCAACTCCATTTCTTCCCACATGCTTATTAACTAGCCTGCACTTCTGTTTGATGGTGACACTATCCCTGCTCATTCTAAACACAGAAGAAATATTGATCTCACCTGTAATGTGGCTGATGTAGTGAACAATGTATATGAAACAGCCAAGAGGCTGTGTGAATAGTATTAGCTGGTAGCTCCAGAGGTGGAATTTGAAGAGTTCAACGCCAAAGCTCCAGACAAACCTATTCAAGTAGTTTATGTGCTGATACATCTGTTATACATGCAATTCAAGAACTCAATGAGAACAACAGTAGCACTCCATGGAGACAGAAAATAGAGATACTTGGCTGTTAAAACCCTTGTTATTTGGGTTAAAAAAAAAAAACAAAAAACATTTCTTCATTAAGTGACAGAGGTGGTGGTGTCTCACTTTGAAAATGTATCTTTTTTAAACTATATGTATTCAAATTATAATAGACATAGCTGTAGCCTGTAAGAGTTGTCTCTTTGGCTGGATTCAGTTAAAATTCACTATTTTTTTCATCTGCATGACACATATTTTTAAGGATATCTAATACTATGTGATGGAATAAACGGGTATTGATGCTGTCACTTACTTAAAGGCTGTTTTAAGTGAATCATTTGAGAGACTTCCAGTATTAAAGAACTCTACTTGGCACTATTACAAAAGTACACCTGATGATTGATGTGATACTAGCAGTAAACCCAGAGATGCTTCAAAATATAAGACTAAACAGGAAAAGGTCAGTACTGATAGAACTTTGTAGTCCTCTATGTGAAGAAAGATTGTCTTTTATAATTCAATCAGAGAGAACGCCTTTCTTCTACCAACTCTTGAGCATGGCACCATAACTACTCCAGTGGCTGAATGTTTATTTCTTCCATGCCAGCTGGATATTTTCATGGAGTCTTTCCTGTAGCCACTCTGGCTCTTCCATTAAACTAGTAACTTGAATGATTTTTTTACCATATCTTGCTGCAGTGTGGTTAGTGACACAAAGAAAGAGCTTCTCTAGAGCTCTGGCATCCTCATAACCTCCATCTCATTATTACAGAGTTGAGTGTCTACAGTCTCCACAGGATTCTGAATTTTCTTCCCATTCTGGACGTAGCATATACCCACTGTGACCAAATATAATGCTTGTCTCAAACCACTGATTAGGGACTCAGGGTATGTGAAACTTAAAGACATCAGCTGAGTCCATCTGATAATTCAGTCCCAGGGTCCTTCCTTCCTCATATGCATATCTCCTCCACTCTCTAAGACTTTTGTCTTCCTCCACCTGATTATATTTTCATCATGAGGTATGGGTACTTTTGTGTTAGATCTTACTCACTGATGCACTGGTTTTATTTTATTTATTTATTTTTTGAGACAGAGTCTCTGTCTCCCAGGCTGGTGTGCAGTGGCGCCATCTCAGCTCACTGCAACCCCCACTTCCTGGGTTCAAGTGATCCTCCTGCCTCAGCCTCCCAAGTAGCTGGAATTACAGGCATGTGCCACCACACCCAGCTAATTTTTGTATTTTTAGTAGAGACAGGTTTTCACCATGTTAGCCAGGCTGGTCTTGAACTCCTGACTTCAAGTGATCTGCCTGCCTTGGCCTCCCAAAGTATTGGGATTACAGGTGTGAGCCACTGCACCTGGCTGGTTTTAAGATTCATTTGTGTACTTCCATTCTGTTGATGAAAGTGTTCCAAAAGTTGTCTTGAATAAAAGGTGAAAGGATGAAAAAATATGACACTAATCAAAAGAAAGCTGTAGCAGCCATATCAATATCTGACAAAGGAGAGTTTAGGTCAATGTAATATCAGAAATAAAGAGGGACAATACATATGACAAAGGCATGACAACCCTAAGTGTAGACATGCTTAACAACACAGCTTCAAAATACGTAAATCAAAAGTTATGTCAAGAGTACATGGGGCATTTACTAAATAAGCCATAAACACATTTTAATAAATTAAATTGCTATCACATGAAATATGCCCTCTAAACATAATGGAATAAGCTAGAAAAATCAATAACAGAAAGATATCTGAAAAATTCCCCAATATTTGAACATTTTACAACACACTTCTAAAAAACCATGTATCAAAGAGAAAGTGCTGTGGGGAATTAGAAAATATTTTTAATTGAAAAAAATGAAAACACAACATCACAATTTATTGGATGCAGATAAAGCAATGCTTAGAGAGAAATATATAGCAGTAAAATACTTGCATTAGAAAAAAGAAATCTCAAATCAATTACAGTAAGTTCTCACTTAACATCGTCAATATGTTCTTGGAAACTAGGACTTTAGGCAAAACAATGTATAATAGAACCAATTTCACCATGGGCAAATTGATATAAACAAGAGTTAAGTTTCTATGGCATGTATCTGGTCACAAAAACATCACCAAACTTCTAAATAAAGACCCCAAATTCTTCTAATATTAAATATTAAAATAAATGTGAGCTATGCATAGATTTTAAAAAGATTAATAAAAACAACTAAGATAATTATTTACCCAGTTTTTGGTGAATCAGTAAGTAATGGTGGTCATAGCGGTGGTGGATTAAATCAAGGAATAAATGTTTGCAAAGCAAAAACTGTAAGGAGCATCCTCTACCACATGCAGTTAAAAAACAATAGCAAACATGGCAGGCTAACTGAGGGCTTTTGTATTGCATCGTTTACTGTCATGCATTTGTTCGTATGATTATCGTATACTTTATAAATTTTACTTTATAATAATTTGTAAGCATTCATTCATTTTCTAGCCTGCTTATTTCAGTTCAGAATCAGGGAAGCCTACTCCAGCAGCTCAGGAACAAGGCGGGAACCAACCCTAGATAGAACGCCATTTCTTCACAAGGTGCACTTACACACACACACCCAAGCTCAGTCATATGGGGACAATTTAGACACACCAATTAACCCAACATGCACATCTTTGGCTGTGCTAGGAAACTAGAGTACTCAGAGAAAACCTACGCAGACATGGGGAGAACATGAGCACTCCCCACAGACAATGGCCCTGGCCAGGAATTGACTTTTTTTCCTCATCAATATTATAATGAAATGATGTTGAATGAAATGAGGTTATTCGAGGATCTGCTGTATATGAAGCAGGCTTTGGAAGATAGTAAAGAGTTTGTAAAGGGTCAGATAGTAAATATTTGGGGCTTTGTATGTTATACGATATCTGTTACACCACTTCAACTATACCACTGTAGCATAAAAGCAGCCATAGAAGACACATAAATAAATGAGCATGATTGTGTTCCAATAAAATTTTATTTACAAAAATAGGCAGTAGGCAGGATCAGGGGTCAGTAGTTTGCTGACCCCTGATCTAAAGATTCCCAACTTAACAAACTAGAAAAAAAAAAAAAAAGAAGCAAATGAAACACAGGGCAAGTAGAAGGATAAGATAAAGAGTGACAACTGACGAAATTAGGAACAGAAAAACAATATACACAATTAATGAAATCAAAAGATGTCTCTTTGAAACATAAAAACTGATGAACCTCTGCAAGACTAAAAATTTTAAAAATACAAATAAGTCATGTTAGAGATAAAATAGGGAACACCACTACAGACACTATAGATATTCTAAGGATAAGAAGGGAATATCACAAACAACTCCGTGTCCATAGATTCAACAACTTAGATGAAATGGACACTTTCTTTGAAAGACACAAACTGTCAAAGCTCACTTAAAGAAAAACAGAAAACTTGAATATTCCTAAATCTATTAAGGGATAATGAATGTGTATTTAAAATCCTTCCACAAAGAAAACTCCAAGCACAGATATCTTCACTGGTTAATCCCACCAAATATTTAATGAAAGGGGGACACCAATTCTATAAAAACTCATCCACAATATAGAAAAGCAGGGAACTCATCCCAACTCATTTTATAATGACAACCTTACTCAGATACTAGAATGAGATAAAGACATTCCAAGAAAAGAAAATAAATCTCCATACTGATAACCTAGGAAAACTACTAGCCAAATGAATTCAGGAATATATAAGATAACACATCATGACCAAGTTTTTTTTGTCCTAGGATTCCAAGACTGGTTCAAAATTCCAAAATGAATCAATGTAATTTATCATATCAACAGACAATTATAAGAAAATCCTTATAATCATCTCAATAGATGCAAAAAATCATTTAACAAGATTTGACACCAATAATAAAAACTCGGCAAACTTGTAATGAAGGAAATTTCTTCAACCTGATGAAGGGCACCTATGTAAAACACGAATGTTTTTTCCCTGAAATTGGAAACAAGGCAAGGATGTCCTCTCTTAGTATTCCTTTCACACTGGAATCATACTAGAGGTCCTACCAGTACAATGAGGTGAAAAAAAAAAAAAGAAAAGAAAGAAATAAAATGAATACACACTGGAAGAGACAAATAAAATTATCTCCATTCCTAAATGAGTGATTATCCATGTAGAAAATCCCAAAGAATATATTAAAAGCTATTAGAACCAATAAGTGAATTTAACAAGATTGCAGGATACAAGATCAATAAACAGAACTCAATCATTCTTCTACATATGAACAATGAACAACTGGAAATCAAAATATTAAAAAGTACCACTTACCATAACACTCCAAACCATAAACTACTTTTTTTTTTATAGAGTCTTGCTCCGTCATCTAGTCTGGAGTGCAATGGTGCAATCTTGACTCACTGCAACCTCTGCCTCCTGGGTTCAAGCAATTTTCCTGCCTCAGCCTCTCGAGTAGCTGGGATTACAGATGCCCTCCACTGCACCCGGCTAATTTTTGTATTTTTAGTAGAGACAGGGTTTCGCCACGTTGGCCAGGCTGGTTTCGAACTCCTGACCTCAGGTGATCCACCCGCCTCGGCCTCCCAAAGTGCTGGGATTACAGGCCTGAGCCACCGTGCCTGGCCCAAAACGATGAACTACTTAGGTATAACTTAAAAAACAAAAACCAAAAAAATAGAAACCACTCAAACTGCATTCTCTCCCTCTTCCTCTACCACAGGAAGAGAAGAATGATCATCAATGGCAAATGGCAGTTGCGCCAACCAACACCAGGAGCCAGCTTCACGCTTAGGAGAGAATGCTGAGCGTTTGCCTTGTGGTTTCCAGTGCTCTATACATTCACAGAAGCTTCTCTAGTAACAAACTATAGAGATGATTGCTGAAAGTATAATTTTGGTATACTTTTTTTTTTTTTATGTGCAAGTTCTCTGAGCTGAAAGCTACAAAACCTGGATGAAATAAATTTTTAGAAAGACGTATACAAATGGAGAGATATAGTGTCTTCATGGTTTGGAAGACTCATTATTATTAAGATATTGACTCTCCCAGCAAGGCATGGTGGCTCATGCCTGTAATCCCAGCACTTTGGGAGGCTGAGGTGGGTGGATCACCTGAGGTTAGGATTTTGAGATCAGCCTGGCCAACGTGGCGAAACCCTGTCTCTACTAAAAATACAAAAAAAATTAGCCGGGCGCCTGTAATCCCAGCTACTGGGGAGCCTGAGGCAGGAGAATCACTTGAACTCGGGAGGCAGAGGCTGCGGTGAGCCGAGATCATGCCAATGTCCTCCAGCCTGGGCAATAAGAGCAAGACTCCATCTCAAAAAAAAGGGGAGGGGGGAGGGATAGCATTAGGAGATATACCTAATGCTAAATGATGAGTTAATGGGTGCAGCACACCAACATGGCACATGTATACATATGTAACAAACCTGCACGTTGTGCACATGTACCCTAAAACTTAAAGTATAATAATAATAAAATTTAAAAAAGAAAAAGATAGAAAAGACATTTAAAAAAAAGATATTATTGACTGTCCCTAAACTGATCTATAGATTCAATGCAATACGAAATTAAAAATCACTGCAGGATTTTTGTAGAAGTAAACAAGTTGATTCTAAAATTTACATAGAAAGGCAAAAGAACTATAATAACCAAAACAATTTTGAAAAAGAAGATTAACATCGAAGGACTAACATTACTTATAAGACCTATTATAAAGCTAAAATAATCAAGACAGTGTGGTATTGGTGAAAGGATACAGTCCAGGAATAGCAATTCAATGGAGATAAAAAGTTTTTACAACAATGATACTGGAATAATTGGGTATCCATATTCCAAAAAATTAACATTGGCCCATATAACTTATAAAAATCAACTCAAAATAAATCATAGACCTAAATACACAAGCTAGAAGTGTAAACTTCTAGAAGAAAATATAGGAGAATATCTTTGTGAACTCAGGCAAAGATTTCTTAGCTGTGATGTCAAAAGTACCATCCATAAAATAAAAAGCTGATAAATTAGCCTTCAGCAAAATTGAAAACTCTGATCTTCAAGAGATACTCTCAAGAGATGAAAAGACAAGCCCCAAACTGGGAGAAAACATCTGCAAATCATATCTGGTAACACCCATATCCATAATATATATTAAACTTATAAAACATTTGAACAGATACTAAACCAAATGGCAAATAAGCACAAAAAAAGATGCTCAATGTCATTAGTTGTTAGAAAAATGCAAATTAAAACCACAATTAGCCTGGGCACGGTGGCTCATGCCTGTAATCCCAGCACTTTGGGAGGGTGAGGCCAGTGGATCACCTGAGACCAGACTGGTCAACATGGCAAAACCCTGTTTCTACTAAAAATGCAAAAAATTAGCCGGGCCTGGTGGTGCGTATCTGTAATCCTGGCTATTCAGGAGGCTGAGGCAGGAGAATCACTTGAACCCAGGAGGTGGAGGCTGCAGTGAGCTGAGATTGCGCCATTGCACTCCAACCTGGGCGACAGAGCAGATGTCATCTCAAAAAAACCCAAACAAACAAACAAAAAACCACACAATTAAATGCCACTACATTTTTTTTGAGAATGGCTAAAAATTTTAAAAATATGTCTATACATACATATATGCATACATATTTACAAGCATACACACACACACACATACACTAAGCTCTGGCATGGATGCAGATCACCTGGTAGTCAGAATGCAAAATGATAAAGCCACTTTGGGAAATCGTTTGACAGTTTTTCTTATAAAGTTAAGCTTACACTTATCATACAACACAGTAATCCTACTACTTGGTATTAGCTAAATGCAACAAAAATTTATGTTCACACAAAAACCTGTATGAGATTGTTTGCAGTAGCTTTACTCATAATTGTCAAAAACTAGAAAAACCCAAATGCCCTTCAACAAAATTAACTATCCATACCAAAAAATACTACCCAACAAGAACACTAGAGAGACTATAACATAGACAAATCTCCAATGAATTAACTAAGTGAAAGAAGCCAGACTCAAAGGCTGTATAGGTTATGATTCCATTTATATGACCCTGGAATAGACAAAACAACAGGAACAGAGAACAGAACAGTGGTTGCCAGGGACTGGGAGATGGAGAGGGGTTGAATATGGGTGGAGTGATTTTATTGCCTGATGGAACTGTTCTATGTCTTGACTGCAGTGATCGCAGTTGTATACATTTGTCAAAACCCATAGAACTGGACACCAAAAAGGATATGTTTCATAGAATGCAAATTATACCTTATTTTAAAATGAAAAAAAGGAGCAAATTATGTAGTGTAAATCAAGGAGGGGCTGTTTACTTTCAACAATTATATGTAGTTCACACTTCAAACTGCTTTCACCACCTAGTCATCTCTAAATTTCCATACAACTCCATGGGCCTCAGTTAAATCATCTGAAAACGAAGATAATGATAGTATCTACCACATAGCTAGGAATAAATGAACTAACATAGATAGAGCATTTAGAGCAGTGCTGACATATAATAAGAATTCAATAAATGCTGCCTGCTATTTCTACTGCCACTACAATGACTATTTTACTACCTCTGTTGTTGATGTTGCCTAACCTACTTTTCCCAAGATTTTACATACCCTCAAATATATTCCCAAGATTTTACATATACTCATAATACTTATATTCACACTATAGCAGTAAATAAAGTATGATTAAGGAGGAAAAAGTGAATGAACAAATATGATCTCCTTACCTCTAAACATTTTTCCCCTGATTTTTAGCATATTACTATCTACATAAACCATCCCCTCCTATTACAGTACTAGCACAAAGATATTTCTTTTTACTCAGTCCAGGGAGTTGTATCAGCAGAGGAAGAACTAATTTGGTCTTTTTCTAAAATCCTTAAGTTCTCGTATCATCTTTGTTCCTGTCTGGGTAAGTTTAGAATCAATGCTTTTCTAAAATTAAACTTCGTACATAAAGAGTAGAAGTAAAAATAACATGTGATCTTCACTTCTTCGATGGTCAAATGAATGTCAATATTATGCTAAGCTTCTGGAATAACATTCCATCATTATATTAATGAGTTAGGCTACATCGAAAATAAGAGTACAGTTTTCAAGATAAATTCCTTTAAAAATCACAGATAGCTCCAATAAGAAAATTAATTTGAAAAAAAGTTGAATAAAGGGTAAAGATAGTGATACAATCTATGCCATATGTTACGGCACTGGGGCATCTATTGCAGACTTTGATCTTTGACACTTTTTTAATCTACAGAATCTTTTCCATCATCTCTAACTTACCCTCACCTTGCCTTGCCTTCATTCTATAGGACACAGTTTGGAATATCCTTTACTCCAATACCAAGAAGGGTTGGCCTGTATGGTTCCCCCATCCCACTCTCCCAATCCATATTTGCTTGGTGCACAGGTGGATGCTGGATCAACAATGGGTCAACTGAAGATACTGTCCTGGGAATTTGGAATTGGGCTGACTCATAAGAAAGATATATAAAATTCAACTGTAATGAGGCAAATTTAGAAAGACTGTCTATAAAAAAAGAAATATAAATATAGATTTACAGAAAATACAGATAAGACAGACAAACAGTGTGAAAGTATTCCCTCAGTTCTTGATGGTTTTCCATTTCTTATTTCTAATTCCTTCCTAATAAGATGGCGCATTTTTGTCTTTGGGTTCCATGACTAAAATAAATTTCTTCTTTTTCCTTAAGTGAAGTCAAATTGGTTTTGTTTAATGCACCTATCATATTAAAACAACAAATCTTCCACCATTTTTAACCTCTGGGAATGTGTCTCATGCCTAGAGATCTACTAGGTCAGTTCACTAGATCAATACTCACAGTTCCTGGAATTTGACTTTTCTCCTCTTTTCATCTAGGTATATACAGTAGCATATGATGCTACACTGCCACAAAATACTTAATAGATTCCATAATAAAATAACACATCATATCTATAGCTTATAACATATTAAAATTAATGATTCATCTTCAGTAAAATAAATTAGTACCCATATTAATACTACAATTTCCAAGTTCTAAGAAATGAGTTTATTTTAAATAAAGGATAATATAAATGTTGTATATGTCAAAACAATCTACCTATAATAGGACTGTCAGGTAAAATACAGTATCCCAGTCAAATTTAAAATTCAGATAAACCACAGATAATTTTTAGTAAGTATGTCCCAAATACCACATGGGGGATTTACATGACATAACAAATCATTTTTAAGATAATAAATTCTTTTTGTTCTTTTTATTTGATAAATCCAGACCCAGGGGTAAAAGAGTTAATTCAGATCACTCTTACCTGTGCTTTGTGTGATGTTTTCTCTAGGAATATCAACCAACCACAAAATCCGATCACTGAACTTGAATAAAGAAGACATCAGAAAACAATGTTTTACAACATGAATAACAACACATCACATTCTACACTATCTTTTTAAAAGATAATTAAAAACATCCAATACATATACCTTTTACCTAGAAATTTCACTGTTAGGAATTTTTCCTACATTATGCTCACATATGTGTGAAATAAAATGTGTTCAAGAATAATTTTGCATCATTGTAATGGCTGAACATTGGAAATAATGAAAATATTCATCAGTTGTGTATAATATAGCCACATAGTGGAACTCTGTACAGCCAAGCTTAGGTAGCACAAAGTTGAAGTATTTACTGGCATGACATGTCAGAGACAGAGCTTGAGGTTGACAGAGCATTTGAGATATTAAGAGGAAAATTCCAGGAATAAGGAAACTGCAAGAATGGCAATCTCTGAGATTTATAAACTGTGACCAAATTCTTGGGCAATAAAGGTGCAAAGGACACCCCCAGAAGACCAGTTTGTAAAAACTAGCAGTGCAAGCTAAAAGAATTGAGTAGCGATTTCAGCTGCCAAAACCACAGGTAAGATCTTAGAGACCTGTGGTACAATTCTTCTTTTGAAGAAATAATGGCTGGAAACATTCCAAATTTGCTAAACTTACAATTTTAGAAGCCCAGGGAACCTTACTTGGGTAAATCCAAAGAGAAAAATCTTAAAAGCATCCAGAGAAAAATAACATATTACATACAGGAGACAATCGTAAAATTAACAGCTGACTACTTATTCAGAAGCAAAGGTGTCAGATGACATTAGAATAAAATATTCAAAATGCTGAAATAAAGTGAAGTCAACCAGAAATTTTAAGTTTGACAAAACTATGCTTCAAAATTTCAGTTGACCACTAAAAACCTGTTAGATCTTACAAACAAGTTTAGCAAGGCTGCAGGATACTAGATCAACATATAAAAATCAATTATTATATTTCTATGTACTTGCAGTGAACAATCTGAAAATGAGATTAAGAAAGCAATTCCCTTTACAACATAAAAAAGAATAAAATATTAGAAATAAATTTAACAAAAGAAGTATAAAACTTATACTCTGAAAACATAAAACATTGTTGAAAGAAATTAAAGATCTAAATAAATGGAGAGACATCCATGTTCATAGATTGAAAGACTTAATATTAGTAAAATGGCAATACTACCTAAATGTATGTACAGATTCAATACAGTCCATATCAGAATCCCAGATGGCTACTTTGTAGAAATTGGCAAGCTTATCCTAAAATTCATATGGTAACTCAGACTAGCAAAAATAATCTTGAAAAAGAAGAACAAAGTTGGAAGATTCATGCTTCCTGATTTCAAACTGTAGTACAAAGCAACAATATCAAGACAATATGATATTAGCATAAAGATAGACATGTGGATCAATGCAATAAAATTGAGAATCCAGAAATAAACTGTCCCATTTATGGTTACCTTATTTTCAACAAAAGTGCCAAAACAATTCAACAGGAGAAGAACAGTCTTTTCCACAAGTCATGCTAGGACGGCTGGATATCCACATGCCAAAGAATGAGTAAGGACCCTTATCTCACATCAAATACAAAATGAACTCAAAATGGATCCAAGATCTAAATGTAAAAGGTAAATTATCAACCTCCTAGAAGAAAACATGTGGGGTAAAATGTCATAACCTTGAGTCAGGCAATGGTTTTCTACACATGACACCAAAAGCACAAGCAACAAGAAAAAAAATAGATACAGCGGACTTCATTAAGAAAAACTTTTGTGTATCAAAGGACACTATAAAGTGAAAAGACAATGCATAGAATGAGAGAAAATATTTGCAAATCATATGTCTGATAAGAGACTTGTATCTAGAATCTATACAGAACTTTTACAAATCAAAAAGACAAATACCCCAACTAAAAATAGGCAAATAATTTGAATAGATATTTCTCCAAAGAACATATTCAAGGGACTAATAAGTACATGAAAAGATACTCGACATCATTAGTCATTAGGGAAATTAAAATCAAAATTATGAGATAGCACTTTATACCTACTAGGATGGTTATTTTTAAAAAGACAAATAAAGGCCGGGCATGGTGGCTCATGCCTGTAATCCCAGCACTTTGGGAGGCTGAGGCTGGCAGATCACAAGGTCAGGAGATCGAGACCATCCTGGCTAACACGGTGAAACCCCGTTCTCTACTAAAAATACAAAAAATTAGCCAGGCGTAGTGGCAGGTGCCTGTAGTCCCAGCTACTCCAGAGGCTGAGGCAGGAGAATGGCGTGAACCTGGGAGGCGGAGCTTGCAGTGAGCCAAGATCGCACCACTGCACTCCAGCCTGGGTGACAGAGTGAGACTCTGTCTAAAAAAAAAAAAAAAAAAAAGACAAAACCAAGCCTTGGTAAGGATGTGGAGAAACGGGAACCTTAACCCAGGTGTGGTGGTGTGCACTTGTAGTCCTGGCTACTCGGGAGGCTGAGGCAGAACTTCTGGGCACTTTAGCCCAGGAGTTCAAATCCTGCCTGGGCAACACAGAAAGACCCTGTCTCTAAACAAAAAAGAAAGAAAGAAAAGAAATTGGAATTCTAACAAGCTGCTAGTGAGAATGTAAAATAGTACAACCACTTTAGAAAACAGTCTGGCATTTCCTCAAAAGGTCAAACATGGAGTTATCATATGATCCAACAATTCCATCCCTGGCCATGTAGCTAAGAAAAATGAAAACATATTTCCACACAAAAATTTTCACACAAATGTTCACAGCAGCATTATTCATAAGAGCCAAAAAGTGGGAATAGCCCAAAGGTTCATCAACTAATAAATGGATAAACAAAATGTGGTATTTATATAATGCGATATTATTTGACCATATTATGCTAACTGAAACATATGCTAACTGAAAGAAGCCAGTCATGAACACCACATATATATGTTTCATTTACATAAAATGTTCAGAATTAGAAAATCTATAGAAACGGAAAGATTAGTGGTTGTCTAGGGCTGGGGAGTGGAGGGGGGATTGGGAGTGACTGCTAATAGTTATAGACTGTCACTTTCATCACTTTTGGAGTAACTAAAGTATTCTGGAATTAGTAGTGATGGTTGCACAGCTCTATGAATATACTAAAAACCATTTAAGTACACACTTTAAATGAGTGAACTGTATGGAATTATATCTTAATAAAGTTGTTGCCAAAAAAGAGGTGAAATAAAGACATTTTTAGGAGGAAAAAACCCCAGAGAATTATTTGCCAGCAGTTCTGCACTGTAAGAAATGCTAAAAGAAATTGACATCAAATGGCAACTTATATCTACAGGAAAGAATGAAGGACAGTATAAATAACAAATATGTAGGTAAAGGGTACAAATATTTCTTCTTCTTTAATTTATTTAAAAATATATGACTGTTTAAAGCAAAAACTTTAACACTATCATTGGGCTTAAAACATACATAGATGTAATATTACTCAGCTACCTATTTTTTAAAAAATACATCCTATAAGGGAGAGTATGCTTCTTGTTAATAACATACCACAGAATAAGACAAAATGTAATTACCAACGTTAAATTAAAGTGGAAGATGCCATTATATGTACTATTCATGATTCCTAAGCTGGGAGCAAGTCCTCCTGATGTGAAGACACTTAGCATTCCTTTTGATGCAATTTCATTTTCAGTTTGGAAGAAACACTGGATTTTCTTTAGGAAAGAGCAAGAAAAAAAAACAACTAGTAACCACTTGATGCAGACACACAAGTTAGTTAATCTAAAAGTGATTAGTAATTCCAGTCTCTAGTTAGGAAAAAATATATATATATTTATAAAAGTATACTTTCAGAACTCAGTAACCTATTATGCTAGCATCATAAAGGTTTCATTTTAATAACAGTCTTTTCTATCATAGAAATGGTCATTATTACTACATGTAGTAAACATAGACTCAAAGCAATATGTTATCACAAATAGAAATACCAATTTTATTAAAATTGTTATTTTGCGTCTAAATAAAAAAGGAAGCAACTATATAAAGCAAAGCCCATTTTACTGCATCTTTACTGGATATTTCCTAGTTTTGAGAAGGCATATGAAAATGTAGCGATCAGAAATGGTGGATTTTCCTGAAAACTAACATGAGACAGATACCAAGAGCTTTATTTCAATTAGTTCTTCTAGTACCTAAGATCACTTTGGGCAAGTTCCCTATCTGAGTTTTAGTTTCCCTAATCTAAAAAATGGGGAAATACATTCATTCCAAAAATATCTGCTGAGCCCTTCCTATGAATGGTGCTAGGAATGTAGATGTGAATAAAACAGACAGAACTCTCTGCCCCTGTGGAATTAACATGCTAATGGAGATTGGCAGGTAGACAAACTGGATGGAGAGATTGGTGGATGGATTGGTAGAGAATGAAGGAAAAGATAGAAAAAATGAAATAAATATAGAATACATTATAAGAACGAAGCAGGGAAGGGAGGTTGAGAGTGCAGGAGTTTGGGAAGGCAGTACAATTTTTCACAGGGTTATCAGTGAAAAAAAACAATAGTACTTTCCTCACAGAAGATTAAATGTATAGATTAAATGTCATAATGAACATTAAATATTTTTTTTAAATGCCTGATACACATAAACACTTTATAAATGTAAGCTATCACTTGTAACACTACTGCTGCTAGAACTACTATACTACAACTATCCAAAAAGTAGGTTATAATTCCCTTTTTAGAAGAAGAACTGAGGGTCAGAGAGTTTAGGTAACCTGCCCCAGGACACACAGACCATAAATGGCAGAACCAAGACTGGACCCCAGCTCTGTAAGTCCATCTTCTTCCAAAGCCCATTCTTTTTCCATAACATATAACAACAAATCAGAAATGCATTTTTGGCTCAGAGAGCATACACTTCTCAATAGTTGTATATACAAAGCTTAAATATATATTTAAGCATATCAAGAGGGAATTGTGGCCTAAGTCAAAGCAGGCTTAGGAATAAATGCATTTGTTCTCATGGAGTCTTTTTCTTTGTTTTTATTATATATATTTATCATAGATATTTAGACAATCTGTGCATTTTTTATTAACACATATTTTTGTTAGTATTTGCTGCATGATCTTGATAGCATGCTTTATTTTACTCTGTTGTGTATGTTTTTAAAAAGTCTCCCATTATTTGAATCAAAGGATCATATCGTTCCTTACCCAAAATGACAACTTCAATGTGGTACTTGTTATACAAAGGCGAGACAGATTTTCAAGGTCATGTGAGGTAGCTTTCCTTCTCTAATAGGCTACATCTGTCAGACTTCAAAAGGACAAATCAACTCCACTAAAAAGGGGAGGGAGGAGGCATCATTTTTAAAAAAGAAAGAATAAAAGCAAAAACACCCAGGATGCTCTATGGCTAAGTGAAGTATTTTACCTGCTCCAAGTAGACATACACTAGCAAAGATAGAAAAAATTATTATTTATATAGAATTTTTCCTCCCCAAGTCTGAACATAGTAGAGGGTATTTGGAAAGAATACAATGCTATTGGGTTTACACATGGACTTTAAAGGAACGTGAAGGGTTATAACACATGCTATTAGTGGACCTTACCAAGTTTTCTAAGAAAAGATACAACTTGATTATTTCATTCTCTTGAGGGAACCCTTTGTCAGAACATGCAAAGCGTTTCTCTGTATCACCTAAATAATAAAAAAAATACATATATTAGATCACTGATAGAAGACTGTCCATAAAATGTACCATGTTTCTAAAACTGACAAAATATTTTTAAGGAATAAGAATTATAATTGCACATTTTAAATTCACTTTAGGTAAAATTCAAATTTTCCACCTTGTTTTTCTTTTTACACATATGCTATAAGGCATGTTTAAAAAGGGAAGGTTTGGCTGAAGCACTAATATAACTCATACTAGACCATGACACAAAATTTTTAGAGGTAGACAAAAACCAGTTCTTGACACTGCAACACCTCACCTTGAGGGTATAGAAGGATCCAGAATCGGGGACTGCAGAGAGAATTTGTGTTTTGATAGAAAGGTACTGAATGAAGATGTTAGGAGAAGGACCCCTTCTACTTACTTACCTTGTGTCTGAGGCAAGAGGGTCTGATGGGCACACTGAGAAAAGTAAAATATATCCCTGCAGTTTGGGGCACAAACTCAGACTCCTGCTTAGAAAATCTAGAAGGCAAGAGATGATTTGGTGGAGAGAACAGGATATGGTTCGTTGAGAAAGAGATGGGCATGTTAATGATACAGACAGGAGACAGAAATACTGGGTAGAAGAGGCAAAGGTCCCATCCTCAAGCCTGGAAACCCACAGCCCTAATGAAAACAGGCATTTCTGTTTTTGTGCCCAAAAGTTGCCTTTTGGCCCACCATGGCCCCTATCCTACACCCATATAAACCCCAGACCCCAGGCCTCAGAGCAGACTAGTAGGTAAGCAAGGAGATGGACAGAAGAGCAAAAGAACAGCAGAGAGACGAGAAGGAGCATCTAAATGCCAAGAGGAGTTCCGCTGGGGATGGTCGGAGAGGCCAAAATCCAGGGGAAGATCATCTTCCCACACCATCCCCCTTCTAGCTCGTCATCTGTCCTGCTGAGAGCCACCTCAGGCCATTCAGTAAAACCCCTGCGTTCATCCTTCAAGTCCATGTGCAAACTGATTATTCCTGGATGCCGGACAAGAACCTGGGTACCAAGAAGGCACTGAGCTGGTAAACACTTAAAACGTCCGTGGACAGCAAGGCTAACAGGGCGCACTGTAACACACACCCACTTGGGCTTCAGGAGTCACAGGCTCCCACCTGTGGATGCTGCCATGAAGCCAGAGCCCAGGTGTGCTCGTCCGGCTCCTGCACCTGCCCATCTGATGCTCCCCATCCCGTAAGGGGTTCGAGTGCCAAAACAGCCACACCTCTGTATGTCCTGCAGGAGGGGCCAGGGAACTCTCCCGTTTCATTAAGAGTCCTGCACAACCAAAATTTACTGGGGCAAAAGATGGATGAATGCTTCCTGTGGTCCAGATATAGGTCACTGGTGAAAAAGAACTAGCTTAGGGTCATCTAGGTTCCTGTCCTCAAAGGTCTCTCTGAGCGGCAACTGGCTCTCAGCAAAAAGAATTTGAAGGCATAGACAAAGAAGTAAGTGACCAGTGGGAATGAAGAAGTTTTTGCCTTTGTTAGAAGAACTGTAGATGAGAGATTCCTGGTAATGTGAGGGAGGGGAAGGCGCTATGAAGGACTCATTCAAGTGCCCAGAGATCAAGGGTCAGCTTTACACATCTGCTGGAACTTGAAAGTGCAAATGTCAGATGGTCCCCTCAGACCCAGTTAGGGCAGAACTGTGCTATTTCCTCCCTTTCTACAACGCTGGAGCAAGAAGGGTCAAAACCTAAAGTTGATGAGACAATGAAAAGGAATCTAAACACTAAGTGGAGAGAAGGAAAAGTTGACCTTAGCCTTTCTTCTCACCTATAGGCTTCCCACCAGCACAGGCCCAGACAGGAAACAGGGAAGAAGCTTCAATTATAAAATAAGAGTTAAATTTGACTTGTACATGGGCTTGGATATTTTAGTTACAACAATTACAATGCAAAAGTGTTTTAAAATTTCAAATGCTCAGAGAACTGATTTTTGGCTCAGGGGGAACATGTGCAGGCTTGTTACAAAAGTATATTTTGTATGCTAAGTTTTGGAGTACAAATGAATCTGTCTCCCAGGTAGTGAGCACAGTGCCCAACAGGTAGTTTCTCAGCCCCTCCCTGATCCATTTCTCCTGTCCCTCATATTCTCCAGAGTTTATTGTTCTAGAAGAACTGTGTGAATCATCCAATTGTAACCAAAAAAATCTTGGTTCTGGCACAAACATTCATCCAGTGACAGAGGAAGAACCATGCCAAAGATTGGATTTAAATAGGAGGCAAAAATAAATTTAATTTATAATTGAATGTTACTCGTTCTGTTTGTATAATGTAATGATTTCAATGCTATCTTGAAATTCTGTAACATATCTTTACAAGTATCACAAATATGCAAAATATACAAATATTTCTGGAGGTTATAATGTTAAACAGTTTTCAAAGTACTTTCAACTTATACAATCACTTTGCCCATACTTGACAATGCTATCAGACCCATTTTTTTAAAGCTATAATTTGATTGTGAAGTCCAAATCACTTCTCTGTTTAAAAATCTTCACTGACACACCCTTACCTCATGAATTAAACTCCTTAAATGGTGAGACATTAAACAGAAGGAAACTAACTTCTTTGAATAACATACTTTGAGCCATTAAAGCTCAAATAGGTTGAGCTGGATTTAGATGTTATTTTATGAAATTCCCACAATACCTTGTGCCATATATATTACTGTCTCCTCTTTAAAGAAGAGGAAATCATGTTCTCACTCATAGGTGGGAATTGAACAATGAGAACACATGGACACAGGAAGGGGAACACTCCGAGGACTGTTGTGGGGTGGGGGGCGGGGGAGGGACAGCATTATGAGATACACCTAATGCTAAATGACGAGTTAATGGGTGTGGCACACCAACATGGCACATGGATACATATGTAACAAACCTGCACATTGAGCACATGTACCCTAAAACAAAGTATATAAAAAAAAAAAGACATTTACCAAAAAAAAAAAAGGAAGAGGAAATCAAGCTCAAACATCATATGACTAACAACAGTGGGCCAGACTGGAACCGAGTTGTTTCTCTAAGGGACATCCTCTCTTTATCCCGCTAGACACTCTTTCAATAGTTAAGCCCATTTTTTCAGTCTGCCCTGCACATAACCTCGTCCATCACCTCTGAAATGCATGAGGTTCTCTCTACTTCCATTTTCTGCCTCAAATTTTAATACATTTTAAGATCCAGTTCAAATACAAATTGTTTTTGTTTGTTTGTTTGTTTGTCACCCAGGCTGGAGTGTAGTGGAATGATCTTGGCTCAATGCAACTTCTGCCTCCTGGGGCTCAAGTGATCCTCCCACCTCAGCCTCCTAAGTAGCTGGGACTGCAGGTGAGCACCATCACACCTGGCTAAATTTTGTATTTTTTATAGAGAAGAGGTTTTGCCATGTTGCCCGGGCTGGTCTCCAACTCCTGGGCTCAAGGTATCCTCCTGCCTCGGCCGCCCAAAGTGCTGGGATTACAGGTGTGAGCCACTGCACCTGGCCAAAGAGTTTTTTCTAACACTTGTCTCATTGCAACTAGTTGATTTGTCCTCTGCACTTTGGTATCATTTTGCGAATTATGTACTTATATCAACAGGATCTTCTGGGCTTGGGTGGTAAAAGCAGAGGCAGAGATGCCGTGGGGAGAGACAGAGAAACAATTTCCAACTTTTCTAACTTTCCCTCCACGGACCCCTTTGCCTAGAAAGTCTCAGATTACAGAGTTTGCTAGATTCTGTTATAATAATAAAACACAGAAAATTACTCTTTTGCAAGCTTCTAAAGGAAAGATGTGCCAGAGAAGTTATACTTTCAACAGTATGTGACTTCTTTAACAAGAATCATGATATAAAGGAAAACCACACAAGTGTAACCACCAATGGAATGCCTGCTCTGACTACAATAAAAATCCACTGTGGGACAAATGTACAGAAAAAAATGCCATTTATGAAATTCATTCATTGCCCTATTCACAGTTATACAACCACAACAGTCCCCCTTTTTCTGTGATCTCACTTTCCACAATTTCAGTTACCTGTAGCCAAGCATAGTCCAAAAACATAAAGTGGAAACTTTCAGAAATAAGCAATTTATAAGTTTTACATTGTGCACTGTTCTGAGTAGTGTGATAAAATCTCATGCCATCGGCCAGGTACAGTGGCTCATGCCTGTAATCTCAGCACTTTGGGAGGCTGAGGCAGGGGAATCACGAGGTCAGGAGTTCAAGACCAGCCTGGCCAAGATGGGTGAAACCCCATCTCTACTAAAAATACAAAAATTAGCCAGGCGTGGTGGTGGGCACCTGTAATCCCAGGTACTTGGGATATTAGAAGCCTCTAGCCCAGAGTATAATTGACAATATTGGGGAACAATTGGAAGATAAGTTAAAGAAGAAATACTAAAAGAAAAATTTTTTTGCTGTAAATAAGGAAGCGACACAAGTAAGAACTCCTGAGAAGGAAATAGAGAGTAAGACAGTCTGAAACTTACCTTTATTATATACTATTCCTGATGAAAATTCAAATATGTTCAAAAGCAAAACTGAAACATATATAAGTGGCGATTCCATCTGTTGGAATAAATAAGAATTATTTTCACTCAATTACTCTGAACATATTTCTGAATTCCTTTTGCTATAAACAACTGCAAAATAGTAAAGAAATAATCTCAATATTCTTAATATTTCACACTGTGTGACAAAAGCAGACAACACAACAGTTGACTAAGCTCTAAATTTACTCCCTACTTGGTATTAAAGGTAAATTTATAGGTATAATTATTACAAACTAGAAAAAGAGATGTGGCTCAGGTTTTCCTTCAGTGTAGGTAACTTTTGGAGAGGTGAGATCAACTACACAGCTATGTAAAACAGAGCCCGAATTGATGAAGACTCTGAGGATGATACAGCTGTAACTTAATCTAATATTTTGACGACATTGCTTTTGGGAAGACAATTCACATGGTCCTGAGTTTCCCTGCACATTCTCGTTGAGTGTGCCAAGAATGCAAGGCCCTGGATGGTGTTCATCTCAGGCTTGTGTTTTGTAGCCACCAGCCTTGAGGGATGAGGTAAGGCACCCCGGACAATAGCAGGCTTGTTTCCATGGTGAATCGCCTAATCTCACTGTACCTCTCCTGTAATGCACTCCACTATGTGTATAAGCATCTGTTATGGGCTCAATTTTTTACCCCCAAAATTCTGAAATTGAAGTCCTAACCACCTGTACCTCAGAAGGCATTCATGTTTGGAGATAGAATTTTTAAAGAGGTGATGAAGTGAAAATGAAGTCATCAGGGTGGGCCCTCATCCAATAGGACTGGTGTCCTCAGAGAAGAGGAAATTTGGACATGGGGGGGTGAAGTGAAGACACAGAGGGAAGACATTCAGAGGGAAGATGAAGGGAAGATACAGGAAGAAGACAGCCACCTATAAACTCAGGAGAGAGGCATGAACAGATCCTTCCTCATGGCCCCTAGAAGGAATTAACCCTACCAACACCTTGATCTCAGATTTCCAGCCTCCAGAACTATGAGAAAATAAATTTCTGTTGTTTAAGCTACCCAGTGTATGGCCCTTTGTTATGGCAGCCCTAGCAAACTAACACAGCATCCATGATAAATTTCACCTCTAAGGAACCTGGGGGACAGGGGGTACTGGAATGAGCAACCTATGGACACTCTGGCTACTGCTTTTGCTATTAGTAATAAAGTCCTTTGTCTCTGACCTAGGAGTCTTTTGTCTTTTGCCAGCATCCAAGAAAACAGGAACAGACTAATTTGTCAACTCAAAGTAGAATAAACTCTCAGATCTTTGTGCAGTTCCTGACAACTGCTGAGTAAATTAAATGTAACTGGTGTTTTTCCTTCATCAAAACTGACTTGCTTATTAAATACATTTAATTGACAATAGAAAGCTCAAACAGTTTGATTTTTTTGAATTCATTCTTATCATATTAACAGGGGAGAACTGAAGGTTTTTAGTGCATTTTTTAAAATCATCTGAGAAAATAACTTGTTTTCACAAGGTAAGAGGAAACAAATAGTAGATTAAAATTCTGTCAGCATGGTGCAATGCTCAAGAATATTTCTGGCGTAAGAACGGATTTAACATTAAGTGGAGACATTATCACAGTTAAACTCTGAAAATAGTCCCTTTACCAGAAAAATCTTATATCACTTTGCTAAACATTCAAATTAAATGACATAACACCATTATTAGAATCTTTATGCCTCTTCATGGGTCACCTGTGCAAATTCGAGAGAGTTAGTATGAAGCACATGGTGGAAATTCTGGTTTTAATGTCAGCAAGCTTGTTCTGTAAGCTTTCTTATCTACCATCCTGCAAGCTCAAGAATTTCTGCTACCTACTGGTTTCTTTAACTCTTTGGGACACAGTTCCAGTCTCATTCTTCTTATTTTCCCTTCAATATTACAACTTTTCCTTATTTGATACTATCTTCTTTCAACTTTCAGCTCATGGTTAGAGTAAAGACATAGACTTTAGCCTAAGATGAAGTCTGTCCATCGAAATATTTGATTTTTAGCAAGCTATTTAACTTCTTGGAGATCATATTCTATTCAGTAAAATGGGGATAACAGGCACTTCACAGTGTTGTTGTGAGAATGAAAAATACCTTAAAACATCTAACAGTTATTCTATACAGAATAAGCACTTGACAAGTATTACCTCTGAATTCCATATCTCTATACACTGTAGCAACTTCGTTATCCTCATCACACTCCCCTACTGAACTTCTTAGCAGTTAAATTACCCGCAGTTATCATTACTTTGTAATTATTGTAAGTTTTACATAATTATTGGATACAAGTCACGTATCTGGGCATTTTCTCTTCTCTGGCACCAAATAAACCTTGGGAATTGCCCCACTGAAGGAAGCTATCTCCTCCCCCAGTTGGTTCATTTATAGTTACTCCATAATTATGGAATAGTGATCACACTATAAATTCATACTCTAGCAGGGTCCTTATTTTAATATTTTTTACTGTAATTACCTCTTTAGGAGATGCCCAACTAGTTGTGTTTTTCTTTTTTATATTTTTTCTAAGTTTTCTTCTATATAGACTGAGAAGAAAGATCCAAAGTCAGGAGCCGAGTTTTCCCTGTTGACTGGCTTAGCACTCTAGTCACCTTTGGTAACAGCCAATCAGCAGCTACCAAGTACAGAAGCATGCTTAGAAAAGCTAAAGGACAGGCAGTTGGAATTTCCAACCAACTGCCTCTTTCAGAGCACCACAGGCCATTTTCTTTAAAAACTGATGAAAGGTGGAGTTTCTCCAAACCTTCCACCTTTAATATCATATTCATCTAGGAAGGATCAGAAACCTACATATGATTATCTATAAAATACTTCAATTATCATATGATCATTGAATGCCTGGGGAAAAACATAAATGCTAAAAGCTCATGCTAACTGCATACAATGAGGTTTAAAAGGAGGCAATCTCTCAAAGAGGAGGAGCTTCATAACTGGGTCTTGAATGAAGAGTGGGACTTAAAAAAATAGAGAAGGCCTTATTGACAGGTAAACAAGACAAGCAAATATACAAAGCACAAAGTTAGGAATGAGCTGTGGACGCATGTAAACAGTGAGACCGAACGGCATGCCAGTTTGTCCTCCGTATTCATGTTGTGTGACTGTCCTTGATGTGCTTGTATGTGCTCACTAAGGCTGCCTTTGACTGAGTACCGAGTGAGCTGAGCTTGAACCTTTCTGTCTTACCCAGCGCCCTGACTAGTCATGAATGGTCACAGAGGCTGACACATACTTTTTGATAATGATAATAATCATGTTTTATACTCACGTTGTCCTTCAGAAGTCCCTTCACATGGCCACGTAAAACCTGCTTTACCCTCATATCCTGAAATACGTCTGGTATCTGGGTTTAATCTATTCCTGGAAGAGCCCGCATCAGAAATATATTTCTCTCACCCTTTCTGGTGACCTTGACCTAAAGAAGAACCTGAAACAGTGTGCAAAACACAACAAAACATATCTCCTTATAAAGCCTCAGTTCCCAGAAACTTGGAGCTCTCTTTTTTTGTTGCCTGTTTCCCACTAGGGAAGGCAATAAAGCTTCTATGGAAGAAGATGTAGCTTTCAGTTACCATAGCAACACTGCTACACATTAAAAAAAAGTCTGAGCAATACTGAAAGTACACATTGAGAGCTGTAAAAAGAATGATGAAGCAGGTGATATTTGCCTTCTTTCTCCCCAGCAACCCCTTAGTTTTCTTTTCCTCATTTACCCCCACGTGATGTTTCCTAACTTACGAAAGAGTAAAGGATCTGCTTTCAATCACAGTCACTGATGAATTACACTTTGATGTGAGTACCAAGACTACTCCCACAGTAGGTGATTTATCTGTAACAGTGGAATGAAAGGGGTTCTTCTCCCTGAAAAATAAATTATGCACTGGGCTTCTGTCTAGTCAGGAGGATAGGGGGCAAGGCAACAGGCTGATTGAAAGAAAGATGACTTTGACTTTTTTTGTAATTTTTTGCTGGCTATAACAGGGCTTATTATATGTGAAAAATAAAAACAAGTATAGAGAAATCAATTACCCATAAATCAACAATCAGATATAGCCACTGTGGACATCATGACATTTCTCGAGTCTGTTTCTTCTGCATTTATACGTCCTTCTTTCAGTCATTGTTAGTCTGATCATTTTCTCGTGTAACTCAAGTGTTTTATTTAAGTCTTCGCAGTTGTAGATCTAAAAATAACAGTACCTAGTTTACTTAAACATAAATTTCCAGTGTTTTCCTTTTTGAAAAATGTGGTAATGAATAATCCTGAACAAAATTATTTTTCCTACATTTAAAAATATTTCCTTAGGATATGAACATGTTTAAGACTCTTGGATGTATATTGACAAATTGCTTTCCAGAAATCCAGCAGTGAAAATTAGATATAATCTGAAATAATTTGATACATTAAAAAATCTTGTTTTACTTTTTTCAATATTGGTGCAACTGAACACTTACAAATACACCTGTTTGACATTTTTTTCTTCTATAAATTATCTAGGCATGTTGTTAACCATCTTCTACTGGAAATTTAGTGTTTTACCTGTGAAATGGTAAAATAACCCCTTGCAATATTTAATGTAAATATTTAACTCAATTTGTCATTTAACAATTTTATTTATAAATTTTTCTTGTCTTTATTTAATTAATTAATTTATTTATTTATTGTTTTGAGATGGAGTCTCATCTCTGTCATCCAGGCTGGAGTGCAGTGGTGCAATCTCGGCTCACCGCAACCTCTGCCTCCCAGGTGCAAGTGATTCTCATGCCTCAGCCTCCTGAGTAGCTGGGATTACAGGCGTGCGCCACCACGCCCAGATAATTTTTGCATTTTCAGTAGAGACAGGGTTTCACCATGTTGGCCAGGCTGGTCTTGAACTCCTGACCTCAGGTCATCTGCCTGCCTCGGCCTCCTAAAATACTGAGATTATAGGCATGAGCCACCGCGCATGGCCTTCTTATCCTTTTTATGTGAGAAATTTTAAAGACTCAAAAAGTTCAAAGACTAAGATAATGAGGATGTTTCAGTCATCCAAGATTAAAATCACCCCCAGTTTTTAATAACTTTTTATTATGGGATGTGCCAAACATTGGGGGAAAAGTAGAGAGAACTATACATTATATATATGTATATAATATATATATTATAACATATATATTCTATTTTGTGCAATTGCCTACCTTCAGTCTTGTTTCATCTATACTCTCTTTCACTCACTTCCTCCTCTAGTATTATTTTGTTGTTTTTTGGTGGTGGTGGTGGTTTTTTCTGAGGCACAGTCTCACTCTGTCACCCAGGCTGGAATGCAGTGGTCTGATCCCGGCTCACTGAAACCATCAACCTCCTGAATTCAAGAGAGTTTCTTGCCTCAGCCTCCCAAGTAACTGGGATTACAGGTGTGTGCCACCACGCCCAGCTAATTTTTAGTAAAGATGGAGTTTCTCCATGTTGGTCAGGAAGGTCTCAAACTCCTGGCCTCAAGTGATCTGTCTGCCTTGGTCTATCAAAGTGCTGGGATTATAGGCATGAGCCACTGCACCCAGCCTGCAGGATTACTTTGAAGATATCCTGGACAACTGTATATATTTCAGTATGTATTTCTAAGTGAAAATCACTTTTTTTAAAGAAAAGAAAACCACAATACAATTTAACACCTAAAAATAATAGTAAGTCCCAGATATCTACCCAGTGCCTGTTTATATTTCCTCAGTTACCTCATTCACAAAATTTTTTATAGTTGTATGAATCAGGATTCAATAAGGTTCAAACTTTGCCACTGGCTGATGTATCTCTGAGTTGTCAAAATCTACAAGTAATTTTCTTTTCACCTCTCCCTTCACTCCATCATTTTTTTCTCTCACTTTTTCCTTGAAACTCATTAAAGAAGAAGTTAGTTGTAATGTGTTTCTCACAGTTTGGATTTTGCTGAGTGCATCATTATGGTATCTTTTTACATCATAAGTTTATCATATTGTTCTGTAAATTGTTAAGTAGATTTAGAGGCTTGATCAGATGCAGGTTTAATTTTTTTTTGTCAATAACATTTCATAGGTGGTGTTGGGTACTTCCATCAGGAGGCACCTAAGGTGTGGTTAGCTCTCTTTTTCTGATGTAGCATCCATCATTTATTACCTAACTCTGTTAAATTCATTAGAGGCTGCAGAGTGGTGATGTATTATCAGTTCTTCTTCACTTATTAGCTGGAATACTTTTATAAAGATAACTTTTCATGCATCCACTATTTGGTTACTCAGAGGTACAATTCCTAAGAAAAGACAAATGCTTCATTCTTTTCCTTCATTTACCATTTTGAAAATAATGAATTGATTCCCTAGCGTCCTCATAGAGGCAACCAATAAAGTTCATTTTTGTTATCATTATGAACTCACAGGTTTCCATTTAAATATATTTAATGCATTTCTATCATTATGGTTATTATCCTTATCGATGCTCAAGGTGTCTAATTTTAACAGGTATGGTCCTTCTGAAGTTCGCTTCTGAGTCTTTTTGACATGCCTCTAGTCATTTTTGACAGTTTCCTTCTTTCCTTATAAGACAAGATACTCTAGGCTCACCTTCTACATTTCCTGCCCAAGACATGGACTCAGTCATTTCTCTATATAATTCTGATTCCTTTTACTGGAAAATAGTATTTAGAAGCCATAGTTTTGGGAGTTTGGCCAGTCTTTCTTTTTTTTTCTTTAATAAATATAGAAAACCTGGCCGGTTGCGGTGGCTCACACTTGTAATCCCAGCACTTTGGGAGGCCGAGACAGGCAGGTAACTTGAGGCCAGGAGTTCAAGACCAGCCTGGCCAACATGGTGAAACTCTTCTCTACTAAAAATACAAAAATTAGCTGGACGTGATGGCACATGCCTGTAGTCCCAGCTACTCAGTAGGCTAAGGGCAGGAGAATCACTTGAACCCAGTAGGCGGAGGTTGCAGTGAGCTGAGATCATGTCACTGCACTCCAGCTTAGGCAACAGAACGAGATCTGTCTCAAAAAGAAAGAAAGAAAGAAAAAAAAAGAAAGAAAGAAAGAAGGAAGGAAGGAAGGAAGGAAGGAAGGAAGCCTTATGTAACATAGATGGTGGCCACTTAAAACTTAATTTCTCCATATATTCTTTTAAAAGTCCTATAATAAGAGGAGAATTAATAAAACAACTCATAGCACAACTGGGAAGCAGAGATTACTAACAACTTTAACTTATATATAAGTAGGAAAAGCAGCATATGAAACCAGAGGGATCAACTCCAGAGTCCATACCAAAGTGAAGTCGGGTAGAGGTTGTGTGGAAAAGAACAGAGGACAGCAGCAGTGGAGCAGCAGTGGAATCCGGATTAAATTTTCTCTAATAGAGTTCTGCCTAAAAGAGGAAATATACTGACAATGGGGTTGAGAACTGGTGGACTAGAACACTGCCTTGAAAATCTTCATGCAGTTTAGGAAAGCATCAATCTAAAGGAGAGGCAGATGTTTTGGAAGAGGGAGAAATTTTTAGATGTTTGATGGTGAAGAAAAAAGCAAGCAAGCAATAAAAATTAAAGGTCATACAGAAAGAAAAGAGAACCAGAAGCTGGGAAAACACACCTACTCAACCCACAAAACTTCCATGTATAAAAATTGAACTTTACTGTAACAACAGAAAAGGATGCCTTTGAATTAGGAAGCCTAGGTACACGCTCAAATTCTGCCCCTTACCTTCAGGCTTCTCCAAAACAAGAGAAAAAAGAGTGGCATTCCAAAATGAACACAAAATGACAGGCAGTATCATACAAAGCTATTAGAGAGTAGAAATGAGTCTGGGCACAGTGGTTCATGCCTGCAAATCTCAGCACTTTGGGAGGTCCAGGTGGGAGGATCACTTAAGCCCAGGAGTTCAAGATCAGTCCCAGCAACACAGCGAGAGTCCATCTCTACAAAATAATTGAAAAACTTAGCTAGCCAGGTGCAGTGGCTCACGCCTGCAATCCCAGCACTTTGGGAGGCCGAGGTGGGTGGATCACAAGGTCAGGAGATCGAGACCATCCTGGCTAACATGGTGAAACCCCTTCTCTACTAAAAATACAAATAATTAGCCAGGCATGGTGGTGCACACCTATAGTCCCAGCTACTCAGGAGGCTGAGGCAGAAGAATCACTTGAACTTAGGTGGTGGAGGTTGCAGTGAGCCTAGATCGCCCCACTGCACTCCAGCCTGGGCAATAGAGCAAGACCCCGTCTAAAAAAAAAAAAAACTTAGCCAGGCATGGTGATACATGCCTATAGTCCTGGCTGCTTGCTGCTTGGGAGGCTGAGGCAGGAAGATAGCTTGAGCCCAGGAGCTTGAAGCTGCAGTGAGTCATGATCACACCACTGCACTTCAGCCTGAGTGACAGAGCAAGACCCAGCTAGAGAAAACTGACACAACACTTCAATCTGAATTATGTTAAAATAATAATATTCATATTTTTTAAATCACCTTGAATAATTAGTTCAAAATAACTCAGAATAGAACATAGAACAAATAGGAAGATATGGAATGAGAGTTGACCAGACTCAGGAAATGGAAGAAAAAGACAAAATAATCTCATTAAGTAAGATAAAGATTAAATATCAAGGTGCCTAAAAGAAAATAGTTTTGACCACAAACATAATAAAGATCATGAAGGAGAAGAATGGAAACCATCAAGAGAACACCACTAAATAAGGAAAAAGATAAAAGTATCAGAGAAAAAGTAGTAAGTACAGACAACAGGAAAAGAAAATCCAACATCTTCCGCAAACTAAAGAAAGCACAAGTATACAGACTGAAAATATTTAAAGAATACCAATATGAAGAATAGAAAAAGTTCATACCGGGTCACACCTTATGAAATTTCAGAACAAGGATAAAGGTTCTCAAAAACTTCTAGAGAGAAGTTCCTACTAAAGGAACAGAATCAGACTGGCATGAGTCCTTATCTGCAATATTGAATGAAGGAAGAAAATGGGAGCAATGCTTTCAGAGTCCTAAAGGAAAAATAAATGATCTCAATCTATAATTCTATAATCAATCAAAGAAAGTATGAGAACAAAATAAAGACATTTTACTCATGCAAAGTATAATGACCATATGTTGTATTTTGGCTGATCAGCATCCATTCCACCAGTCTTCGACAGTAAGTTTTTTATTTTGGAGGACTTGCCCTCCCTTTGTAGTCTTGTGGGACTGTTAATCAAGGTACCCTGCCTTTCCATAGCCAAGTATCAAGCATATGATCCAAGCCAGAACAAGTAGTGTCCCCTCTCCTGGAGTGGGAATCCTGAGCATGGTGATCAAAAGACTGATGATAGTGAGAGTTGATTCTTGTGGCAGATTCCAAACAAGATTAATACGCACTTTTTGCTATATCCCCCACTGGAGCTGCCTAACCTTTATCTTTTCTGAACTGGGTTCATCCATAATCTCTGAGTCTGTGAGCACCCGATTATCTTCCAAATAAATTCCTTTTTAAAGTCTACTTTTACTGCATTTTCTAATTGATACTACTAGGACTTAGAAATTTATATCCAATGAATTATTCTTGGGAAGTTATCTGAGGAATTCCAGCAAAACCAAAGACATGGAACCCAGAAAGAATTGGAGACAACCCAGAAGATAGTTAAATTCTGGGAAGACAACAGAGTAGCAAAACTAGAGAGTAACCAATCTAGATTGGAACAGGATGACAGAAAGCTCCTGTTGAAAAAATAAAAACAGAAAAAGAAAAAAAAACATGCAGTATAAAGTATGATTAAAAAAACAGAAAAACTTGAAGATATAAAAACACATAATTTTTTACAAAATTCAACATTTCTTCATTATCAGAAATAACTATCAACAAATTAGGTATAGAAGGAATGTTTCTGCATAGTATTGGTACCAAAACAGTGATCTAGACCAATGGAACAGAACAGAGCCCTCAGAAATAATGCCGCATATTTACAACCATCTGATCTTTGACAAACCTGACAAAAACAAGAAATGGGGAAAAGATTTCCTATTTAATAAATGGTGCTGGGAAAACTGGCTAGCCATATGTAGAAAGCTGAAACTGGATCCCTTCCTTACACCTTATACAAAAATTAATTCAAGATGGATTAAAGACTTAAATGTTAGACCTAAAACCATAAAAACCCCAGAAGAAAACCTAGGCAATACCATTCAGGACATAGGCATGGGCAAGGACTTCATGTCTAAACACCAAAAGCAATGGCAACAAAAGCCAAAATTGACAAATGGGATCTAATTAAACTAAAGAGCTTCTGCACAGCAAAAGGAACTACCATCAGAGTGAACAGGCAACCTACAGAATGGGAGAAAATTTTTGCAATCTACTCATCTGACAAAGGGCTAATATCCAGAATCTACAATGAACTCAAACAAATTTACAAGAAAAAAACAAACAACCCCATCAACAACTGGGCGAAGGATATGAACAGACACTTCTCAAAAGAAGACATTTATGCAGCCAAAAGACACATGAAAAAATGCTCATCATCACTGGCCATCAGAGAAATGCAAATCAAAACCACAATGAGATACTATCTCACACCAGTTAGAATGGTGATCATTAAAAAGTCAGGAAACAACAGGTGCTGGAGAGGCTGTGGAGAAATAGGAACACTTTTACACTGTTGGTAGGAATGTTTCTCAATACAGTAAAGGTAATACAAGCCAAGCCCACAGCTAACATCATACACAATGGTGAAAAGTTGAAAGTTTTTCCTCTAAGATCAAGAAGAAGACAAGGATGTCCACTCTCATCACTTTTATTCAACATAGCACTAAAAGTCCTAGCTAGAGCAATCAGGCAAGAGAAAGAAACAGAAGGCATCCAAATTGGAAAGGAAGAAGCTAAAATGTCTTTGTTTGCAGATGACATAATCTTATATTTGAAAACCTTAAAAACTCCATAAAAAACTGTTAGAACCAATGAACAAATTAAATAAAGTTGTAGGATAAAAAATTAATAACAAAAATCAGTAGCATCATACAGTAACAAAGAAGTATCAAAAAATTAAGAAAATCCCATTTATAATAGCATAAAAATACTTAGGAGTAATTTAACCAATGAGGTGAAAGATTGGCACACTGAAAAGTATAAAATATTGATGAAAGAAGTTCAAGAAGACACAAATGAATGTGAAGATATCCCATGTTCATGGATTGAAAGAATTAATATTGTTAAAATGTCCATACTACCAAAAGTGATCTACAGATTTGGTACAATCAATGTCAAAATTCCAATCACATTTTTACATAAATAGAAAAAAAATCCTAAAATTTCTATGGAACCACAAAAGATCCCCAATAGCCAAAGCAATGTTGAACAAAAAGAACAAGGCTAGAGGTATCACATTACCTGATTTCAAAATATATTTAATAGTAATCAAAACAGCATGGTACAGCATAAAAATAGACACATTGACCAATGGAATAAGATAGAGATCCCAGAAATAAACTTGCACATTCATGGTCAATTTATTTTCAACAAAGATGCCAAAAATACACAATGGGGAAAGAACAGTTTCTTCAATAAATATTATTTGAGAAACTGATTATCCATATGCAGAAGAATAGAATTAGACCCTTATCTCATCCCATATATAAAAATCACCTCAAAAGATTAAAGAATTAAACATAAGACCTGAAACTGTAAAACTACTAAAAGAAAACATGGGGGAAAACACTACATTTATCTGGGCAATGATTTCTTGGATATGACCCCACAAGCACAGGCAAAAAAGCAAAAGTAGACAAATGGGATTGTAACTAAAAATCTTCTGCACAGCAAAAACACAATTAACAAGAGTGAAGAGAAAACCTACAGATAGGAAAATAATATTTGCAAACCATACATCTGATAAGGGGTTAATATCCAAAATATATAAGGCAGTCAAACAACTCAATGACAAGAAAACAAATAACCTGATTTAAAAATGGTCCTGGGTACAGTGGTACAAACCTGTCATCCCAGTTACTCAGGAGAATGAGGCAAGATTGCATGAGCCCCAGAGTTTGAGTTCAATCTGGGCAATATAGTGATATTCCGTGTTAAAAAGAAATTTCTTTTTAAAGGGGAAAGGGCCTGAATAGACATTTTTCAAAAGAAGACATACAAAATGGCCAACAGGTATATTTTAAAATGCCCAATATCACTAATCATCAGAGAAATGCAAATTAAAACTGCAATGAAATATCACTTCATACCTATTAGAATGGCTATTGTTGGTGGGAATGTAAATTAGTACAGATACACACATTTTGTATTAGTATGCATGCACTTTGGAAAATGGTATTAAGATTCCTTTAAAAACTAAAAATAGAATTACCATATAATCCAACAATTCCGCTTTTGGATATATATATATATATATATATATATCCAAACAAAATGAAATCAGTATGTAGAAGTGATATCTGCATGCCCATGTTCACTGCAGCACCATTCACAATAACCAAGATATGGAAACAACCTAAGTGTTCATCAATGGATGAATGGATAAAGAAAATGTGGTGTATATACTATTTAGCTTTAAAAAGAAGAAAATTCTGGCAGGGCGTTGTGGCTCATGCCCGTAATCTGAGGACTTTGGGAGGCCGAAGCAGGCATATCACTAGAGATTAGGTGTTCAAGACCAGCCTGGCTAACATGGTGAAACCCCATCTCTACTAAAATATAAAAATTAGCTGGGAATTAGAAGAGGTTGCAGTGAGCTATGATCGCACCACTGCACTCCAGCCTGGAGACAGAGCAAGACTTTGTCTCAGAGGAAAAAAAAAAGAAGGAAATTCTGTCATTTGCAACAACATTGATGAATCCAAAGGACAATATGCTAAGTGACATAAGTCAGGCACAGAAAGACAAATACCTCATGATCTCACTTACATGTGGGATCTAAAAAAGTCAAACTCATATAAGTACACCATAGATTGACAGTTACCAGAGGCTTGTAGGGGGTGGTGGCAGCATGGACAGAGAAAGGAGAGATGTTAATAAAAGGGTATAAGGGCACAATATTCTTTTGTCTTTATTTCCCAATGTCTTTTATTTTCAGAATGTGCCTTTTTATAGATTCTATTTTTATTTCATGTATGTAATAACATTCTTTTCTGAGACTTAATGGTAGCATTTTTGTTTTTGTTTTACTCTCCTTGCATAGTTCGATTCTTTAAGTCATTTTTCCTTTTTATTTTTTCTGGTTTCAATCTTTCAATTTTGAGGCTTCTTAAACATTTATCATAATCCTTGGTTTTCTATTCAGATTTGAAAGCAAGTTCTAAGAAGCTAATTTGAGGCGCTGGATCCAAGAGAGGCCTATCTACTGTGAGTTTCACTGTAGCACATTCTGGAGAAGTTGTTTTACTAGGGAAGAATCTCAAGTAGGCCTCTTCTCTTTGGCTTCTCAAATTCCCTGGGTCTTCCACCTCCTTCCCAAAGAGTACAGTCCTGGCTGCTAGTATTCTGAGATGTCAATATGCAGTATTTCATCTTGTTCTCCTGTTTTCAATATGGCACCCACATTCTCAAATGTTCTTGATATCTACCAGGCCAGAGACCCTCTGTTTTACCCTCTCCCAAGAAGAAACTTCCAACTTCTCCCTGAAAGGGGGAAGCGCAGCTGGTAGACTGTAGAGTACTGGGGAGATAATCTAAATACTTCTTACATGAGTATTCAAACAATCCTACTTTTGACCCCACTTTCATCTCCACTTCAAAATCTACTTAGTGCTGTGAAGTTCTGAGCCCTTTGGGGGGGTTCTAGAATACAAATCACATTGCTTTTAATCTTTTCCAAAAGCCAGTTTAGGATTCTGGCTTTCCTACATCTGCTAATTTAGTTAACACCTATCCATTTGCTTTCTAGCTGTCTAAATTTTGTTCCTACTGTCAATTCTCCAGTTCTCTCTGTCCCTATGTGTTTACGCCACTTCAAAAATCCCTTTAGTGTGTAGTTCAGGAGTGAGAATATGTGTGTTCAAAACCAAGAAACAGAAATTCTAAATGTGCCATGAATTTAAACAATTGATGGAGAGGGCTATGGTTTGAGTGTGTCCCTTCCAAAATTCAGGTGTTGAAACTTAATGCCATTGTGATAATGTTAAGAGGTAGTGCCTTTATGAGGTCATTAGACCATGAGGGCGTTGCCTCAAAATGTGATTAAGACCCTTATAAAAGAGGCTTCATGCAGCGTTCTGCTCCTTGCCCTTCTGCCTTCTGCATGGGAGGACACGGCACTTTTCCCCTCTGGAGGATGCAACAACACAGGGCCATCTTGGAAGCAGAGAGCAGCCCTCACCAGGCACCAAACCAGTGGGAGACTTGACCTAGAACTACCCAGTCTCCAGAACTATGAGAAATAAATTTCTGCTCTGTATAAATTAGTCTCATGTATTTTGTTAAAGTAGCACAAACAGACTAAGACAGGATAATTAAAAAGAGATTAATTTGATTTTGACACTGGGAACATTCTCTTTTTGATGGCCTAGAGGTCATGACATTGGACCTCTAGGAAGGCAGAAATATATTTCCTCCATTGGACCTCCAGGACCCCCACTGGTCCTCCATTGGACCCCCAGGAAGGAAGAAGATCAAATCCAGGCCAGATAGTGTGCCAGGATTATATTTCCTCTTCTAGAGGAGGAAATGAACAGTATTTACACAGTCATTGTGGCAAACATAACCCAAGGTGACCCACAATGATTCATGTCCTAGTATAATCCCCACCCCTTGAGTGTGAGTGGGACCCATGACTCGCTTCTAACCAATAGGATATGGTAAAGATTATGAGACGTCACTCATTCACTTAGGTTATATTACATGACAGAGGTGTGGAATGTCACTCCTGTAATTACGCTTCATTACTTAAGAATTCTTATCAGACTACAGGGAGCCTCCTGCTGGTTTTGAAGATGCAAACAGCCATGTTGTGAGCTGCCTGTGAAGAGGGCAGGGAATTGCAGGCAGCTTCTAGAAGCTAAGGGTGGCCTCCAGTTAGTAAAAATTGAGGACTCAATTATACAGACTCAAGGAAGTAAAATCTGCTAACGATCTGAGCTTATAAACAAATTCTTCCCTAGTTGAGCCTTCACATGAAAAATCAACCCAGCCAACACCTTGACTGCAGCCCTGTAAGACTCTGAACAGAGAACCAGCTAAACTTGTGTTTGGACCTATGAAACTGTGAGATAAAAAATCTGCGCTGTTTTAAATCACTGTGTGTGATAACTTGTTATGCAGTAATAGAGAACTAGTATAGATTATAACACTTTTTTGGAACTCCAAGTTGAGACTGCTAGCTGGCCACTTTGGCCTCTCATACATCTTTGAATCAACAAACAAAGAAAGAGGTTACTGTACTGGCTAGAGTGATGGATTATTATTATTATTTTTGAGACAAAGTCTCGTTTTGTTGCCCAGGCTGGAGTGCAGTGGCACGATCTCAGCTCACTGCAAGCTCCACCTCCCGGGTTCACCCCATTCTCTTGCCTCAGCCTCCCAAGTAGCTGGGACTACAGGCGCCCACCACCACACCTGGCTAATTTTTGTATTTTTTAGTGGAGACGGGGTTTCACCATGTTGGCCAGGGTGGTCTCAATCTCCTGACCTCATGATCCACCCACCTCAGCCTCCCAAAGTGTTGGGATTACAGGCGTGAGCCACCGTGCCAGGCCGAGTGATTGACTCTGACTAGCAGCGGGTAAGTGGGTTGGTACTACACAATGGGGTAGACGGGAGTAAATATGGAATACAGGAGAATCCCCCAGGGAACTGTTTGGTCTTGTGATTAAAGTCAATGGAAAACTACAACAACCCAATTCAGGCAGGACTGCTAACAACCCAGATGCTTCAAGAATGAAGGTATAGGCCATATCATTATACAAAAAACCTACAACTAGCTGAGGTGCTTGCTGAGGACAAAGGAAATATGGAATGGATAGTGGAAGAAGGTAGTTATAAATATCAGCAATGACCACATGGCCAGTTGTGGAGGATGTTAATAGTTATGAGTATTTCCTCCTTATTTTCATGATTATGTTTGTGTATATCGTAACCAAATATTTTTGTGGTTTTCCCTCTCTTATTCCCTTATGATCTAGCATGTGATAATGACTAATTTCATATCTCAGTATTTATGTTACAAAATATCAAAGAAGAAGACTCAACATCACCCAGGGATTTTGTATCCTCTTCTTTGGAAAGAGTTAGCCTGTTACAGTTGTGCATAGATAGTTGTATCATGTTAGGCAGAATTATGACTTTGTTTTTGTCTTTATTTGGACATTATGATATAAGCAGATGTATATGGGTGCCAAGTTGACAAAGGGTGCACTGTGATGGCTTTGTGATGTGCCAACTTGGCTAGGCTGAACTACATTCCCCAGAATTTCCTTCCTAATATGTTCCTAGTTAGGCTGAACTACAAGGGATATTTTCTTGCAAATTGGAGGACGAAAAGGGAGGGAGCAGCTATTTTGTATAAATCACTTACCTTCTCCTGGTTATTATTCAAACACTAATCTAGGTCAGCTGTGAAGGGATTTAGCAGGTGCAATCACCCTCATCAGTTGGCTTTAAATTAATAAAAAAAAGCAAAGGATCAGATTGTAGATGAGCCTAGCTTAGTCAACTGGAAGGCTTTTAAAAGAGAGCCTAGGCTTTCCCTCAGTTCAGGGACATCAAGCTTCAGCTTGTGCTCATGGGTTGCAGCCCACGTGTGATCTTTCGTTTCTGACTGCCTACCCTACAGACTTCAGGCTTGCTTAGTTAGTCCTTACAATTGTATAGGCTAATTCCTTATAATAAACAAATAAACTGGAATGTATGTACATATATGTAAATATGTATGTATATTTTATATATTGATATTATATACTTTGTACATTTATATAACATAATACTATATGTAATAAATAGCATTTACATTATTGTGACTGTCAGAGTTCAACTAGAGAAGCAGAACCATATATATATGTATATGTGGGTGTGGGTGTGTGTGTGTGTGTGTGTGTATGTATATATGATCTCCTACTGGTTCTGCTTCTCTGGTTGACTTCTGGAACAGCCATAATAATGTAAACACCATTTACTGATTTTCAACATTTAAACTAAACTTAATACCAAAGCATGTGTTGGCAAATCAAGAAATAGAGGAATTAGCATATTTTATAATCATTAGGACATAGAAACGGGTAAAAGAGGATACCTCTGCAAAGTGAGACTAAGGCAAGAGCTGATTGGATCTCGAAACGATTGCTTTCACCATTAGTTTTTCCGTCCTACTTTGTTTGTTCCTATGTGTATATCTCCAAATAAAAGAAAACAGCTTTAAAAAGATATATACTTTCCTCGCCACTGGGCAATACAGATTAGTAAAGAGTAGGGATTCTGCAGTTAGATTTCTTGGATTCTTATTCCTGTGATCTTTATTAACAGTGTTATATTGAAAAGGTTACTTAGCTTCTTTAACTCCAAGTTTCCTTATCTGGGGGATAATACTGCTACTTACCTCACATTGTGTATGAGCGTGTGTGTGTATGTATGTGTGGGTGTACACACATATATACACTTTCACTTTCCTTTACTTAAATTGTAGCTTACTATACACCCTATTATTTTATTTTGAGCCTAACAATATATGTTGGAGATTTTTCTTATAGCTGCCCCATTCTTTTTATCAGCTGTGTAGATGTTCTATAATTTATACAACCAGCCATCTATTGATGACATTTCAGTCATTTTCAATCTTTTGCTATTACAAAAAATATTCTCCTCTCTTATCATTTCATGTGTATAATATAGCTATAAAATAGATTTCTAAGAATAAAATTGCTGTGTTAAAAGAAATATGCTTTTAAAATGTTGATAATATCAAACTGTTCTACACTGCTGCCGTGGAGTCAGTATGCAATAGTGTGTTTCCCCATACTCTCACCAAGTGCTATGAGATCTTGAAAACATTATGTCATCGTTAACTTTGCATTTCTCATATTATACACTTCCTTTCTTCTGAACTGTTTGCTCATAGGTTTTGCCCATTTTTTGTAGGTTGTTGATCTTTTTCTTATTGATTTGTAAATGTTTTTATATGTTAAGAAAATTAGCCCCTTTTCTGTAAGTTGAATTACAAAAAAAATCCTCCATCTCTCCTTTGTCTTTTGATTTTTAAAATAGTGATGTGATATTTTTCTTGTAGTTAAATAAATGGATTTTCTCTTTTATCTTCTGGTAATTTATGGTTTTATTTTCTTCATGTGGTATCTTTCATTCATCTGGAAGTCATTTTGGTATATGAAGTAGAGACCTATGAAGTAGAGACTCAATTTTTTTTCTTTCAGATGTCTACTTGCTTGTCCCAGTATAATTTACTGAATAACCCATGTTTTCTTCACTTCCTTAAAATAAACCCTTCATTTAATTGCAGCATATATTTGGATCTATTTCTGAGTTTTCTAGTCTATTTCTTTGAATTGTTAACCCACTCATGTGCCAGTATCTCATCTTCATTATTGTAGAACAAGTTTTTTGTTTTTGTTTTTGTTTTTGTTTTCGTCAGCTTGTCCAGTTCTAAACAAAAACAAAAATAAAAGTGGCCTGTTGGGGTCAGTTAGGTTAACTTAAGGAGAATTCATATCATGATGATGTTGCATTTTTCTATTCAAATGTGGCATGTTTTCTCCATGGTGTTTTATTTCTTCATATAGATTCTGTTTGTTTAGTTTTGAGACATTCAAATGTTTCATGCTATTCCTTTATCTTTTTTTAAAAGTATAGAATGAGATCATTTCCTCTATCACTTCTTTTAACTATTGTTCTTTCACTATCTGAGGTTTCTATTTCTGTGCTTTTTGTCTCAGTGACCTTACTGAATAATTCTACTAGTTGGCCTTTCAATTGACTCCTGGGGTCTGCAAATATTGGTATGATTTCCTTTATTATCTAAATCTGTATTTTAGTTTTTAAATTTTTTTATTTTTTAAATTGACAAAATTGCATATATCTATGGTTCATAACATGATTGTTTTGGTATACATATACATTGTGGAATGACTAAATCAAGCTAACTAAGATAGGCATTACCTCACATACTTATGTTTTTGTGGTGAGAACACTTAAAATCTACTCTCTTAGCAATTTTCAAGTATAAACAATTCCATATTGTTATTAACTACTGTCATGATGATGTACCACAGATCTCTTGAACTTATTCCTACTGTCTATCTAACTGAAACTTTGTGTCCTTTGACTAACAAATTGCCAATCCCCTAAGCCTCAGCCTGTGGTAATCACCATTCTCTGCCTCTATAAGTTCTACTAATTTAGATTCCACATGTAAGTGAGATCATGCAGTATTTGTTTTCTGTGCCTGGCTTATTTCACTTACTGTAATGTCCTCCTGGTTCATCCATATTGTCACAAATGATAGGATTTCCTTCTTTTTAAAATAGCTGAAACTGGAACCCTTCCTCACACCTTATACAAAAATTAACTCAAGATGGATTAAAGACTTAAATGTAAAACCCAAAACCATAAAAACCCTAGAAGAAAACCTAGGCAATACCATTCAGGACATAGACAAGGGGAAAGATTTTATGATTAAATCACCAAAAGCAATTGCAACAAAAGCCAAAATTGACAATTGGGGTCTAATTTAACTAAAGACCTTCTGCACAGCAAAAGAACTAGCATCACAGCAAATGAGCAACCTACAGAATGGGAGAAAATGTTTGCAATATACCCATCTGACAAAGGTCTAATATCCAGAATTTACAAGAAACTTAAACAAATTTACAAGGAAAAAACTCCATCAAAAAGTGGGCAAAGGATATGAACAGATACTTTTCAAAAGAAGACATTTATGCAGTCAACAAACATATGAAAAAAAGCTCAACATCACTGATCATTAGAGAAATGCAAATCAAACCCACAATGAGATACCATCTCAGGCCAGTCAGAATGGTGATCAATAAAAAGTTAAGAAACAACAGATGCTGGCAAGACCGTGCAGAAATAGGAGCGCTTTTACACTGTTGGTGGGGATGTAAATTAGTTCAACCATTGTGGAGGACAGTGTAGTGATTCCTCCAGGATCTAGAACCAGCAATACCATTTGACCCAGTAATCCCATTACTGGGCATACACCCAAAGGAATATAAATCAATCTATTATAAAGATACATGTATGCATATGTTCCCTGCAGAACTATTCGCAATAGCAAAGACTTGGAATTAACCCAAATGCCCATCAATGATAGACTGGATTTTAAAAACGTGGTACATATACACCATGAAATACTGTGCAGCCATGAAAAGGAACAAGATCATGTCCTTTGCAGGGACATGGATGGAGCTGGAAGCCATTATCCTCAGCAGACTAACACAAGAACAGAAAACCAAACACTGCATGTTCTCACTTATAAGTGGGAGCTGAACAATGAGAACACATGGACACGGGGTGGGGGACAACATACACTTGGGCTGGTTGGGGGGCTGGGGAAAGGGAGAGCATCAGGATAAATAGCTAATGCATGTTGGGCTTAATACCTAGGTGATGGTTGATAGGTGCAGCAAACAACCATGGCAGACATTTACCTATGTAACAAATCTGTACGTCCTGCACATGTATCCCAGAACTTAAATTAAATTTTAAAAAATCATTTAAAAAATTACATTGGTAAGATATTAACATTTGCATAAGAAAGGGGAAAAAAGAACTCTATGTCACTGCTTAATTTTAAATTTTAAAAATAATCTTCATTCCTTCAAAAATATTAAATGTGTGCATACCTCATTAGGGTCTTGGAATAAAACACTGACATGTCCTTGCATTCATAGAATTTATAGTCTAGTGAGGGAAAAAGACAAAAATTAGTAAAAATTTGAGTAAATTAATAAGAGATCATGAATAGTATTGTGCAATAACCAAGAATAATGGTGTAAGAGGTATGTGCTACTGGGGGAATGCATTTGAGCATTGAGACGTATGCATGATTGAGGGAATGCCTCTTTTGAGATGACACCTAAACTAAAAGATGAGAAGGAGACCTTCTGGTGAAGAGTTGTGTACTTAAGGGGTGGCACTAGAGGGAGTGGTTGTGGAGGGCAGAGAGAACAGCACATGAACTTCTAATGACTTTTCCTCATCATATGATTCAATATTTCAAGGTAGGATAAGGATGTGTGTAATGAGAGTACATAAAGTATAAAAATGATCTTGTTGGGATAAGGAAGGCTTCCTAGAATTCTTAAAGTTTGTGCCTTCATTTCTATGAAAATCTTTAAAAACAGAAACATTTTCTGCATCATTTGGATGATTCCATATAACTAAGAACTACCATATAATTCTATTGCCCAAGTATGTGTTCATAATTTTTGTGTTTAACTTTGTTTTTCCAAGCTTGAATAGAAAGAACAATTCGCAGTATTCCTTTCTCTTCCCAACCCTCAATTTTGACTTTTGTTACATTGGCTAAAAGCATGGGAAATAGCCCATCATCTGAATGTGCTTTCCTGGTTTCTCCTCATATCTTTAACCTCTTTGTTTTAGAGAAACTTGGGGCTGAGTCCTTGGTACTCCTCTCTATCTAGACTCACTCCCTAAGCAAGTCTGTTCAGGCTGTTGGCTTTGAATATCATATGTATACAAATGGCTCCAAAATTTATATTTCCAGCCCAAATCTGGTCTCTGAACTAAATCCTATATATCCAGTTGCCCTTTTGAATCTTTGGATGTCTCACACTTAAAGTTTAATATGATCAAAATGGAAGTTTTCATCCTGTCCTCCTACCACAATAAACCTTCTCCTTCTCCACAGTTCCTTCATCTCATCACCTACCCAGGAGCAAAAGTAAAAAAAACTTGGGAGTCATTCTTGATTCTTTTCTTTCTCTCATCCCTCCATCCTGTGCTTCCAAAATTTATATCACCTCTCTTCATTTCTTTCCACTTATGATGCCACCGCCCTAGCCAAAGAAATCAGCATTGGTGTTAGTCCATTGTTGCATCACCATAAACAAATAGTTGAGGCTGAGTAACTTATAAAGAAAATAGGTTTAATTGGCTTGCCATTTTGCAGACTGTACAAGCATGGTCCTGGCATCTGCTCAGTTTCTGATGAGGCCTCAGGGCACTTTTACTTACGGCAGAAGGTGACACAGAAGCAGACACGTCACATGGTGAGAGGGAGCAAAAGAGAGGTGGGAGGTGCCATACTTTTAAACGACCAGATCTCACATGAACTACCAGAGCAAGAACTCACTAATCAACAACAGGATGGCGCTAAGCCACTCATACGGGATCCACTCCAATAATCCAAACACCTCCCACCAGGCCCCGCCTCCAACAGTGGAATTACATTTCAACATGAGATTTGGAAGGGACAAACATCCAAACCATATTACCATCTATCAAACTACTACACTGCTTTCTTGATTTCTCTGCTCCCATTCTAAACATTCTCCATATAGGAATGACAATTATCTTTTAAAAACCTAAATCAGAACGAGTATTTTGAAGTTTGCTTCAATGGCTTCCCATTGGATAGGGTTAGGATAAAATAAGAACTCCTCATCATGGCCAGTGAGCCCATTTATTATCATCTGGCTCCATACTGTATTTTGAAGTTCTCCAACTTCATCTCATGCTGCTTTCATTCTCCCTTCCCTCTATCTCTATGCTTCAGCCACCCAAACTAGTCTTCTTTCAATTCCTTAAACATATCAAGTTCTGTACCTGAGGGATTTCCCATATTCTTCCTCTGCCTAGAAGGCTCTTGTTCTAGATATTCAGGTGATTTACTTCCTCAGAGCTCAGGTCTCAGCTCAAATGTCACTTTCTCAAACAGGCTTTTTTGATCACTTGAATAATCCGAAGTACATGGCACATCCTTTAAATCTGCTTTTTTCTTTGTAGCACTTATGTAGGTTTAAAGACAAACTCCACATTACACAGCATGGGTTAAAGATATACTTTATTGGGGAAAGAGAAAACTTACAAGTAAAATGCCACGGTTAGTGAGAGAATAAAAGATATGGATATCTCATTCTCCTCCTACAAGAACCAATACTATGGGGATTTGCTTCTAGTTGGAGAGACAATGGCCTCTCTGCTATTCTCCCTGTTTATACAGCCTTAACATTGGAGGAATACACTTGGTGCCAGGCAATCTTACTTTGACAGCCAAGCAGGCTGCTTACTGGAGTTGTTTAAGAATGCCAGCTTTCCTGCAAAGTTGAAATCACCTCTACTGGGAAGACAAAGCTACCAATCTCATAAGAATTGAGCACAGCCCCTCCCATTACATAGAAGAGAACTCCTCCATTCTCACAGTCCAGGAAACCTAGAGTGAGAACTCATGGCTATTTTCAGACAATCCTGCTCCTTGAACTGTAACTAATTTCTTGTCTTTCTCCTTTACTAGACTGGAAGCTCCATTAATACAGCAACTATCTCTCTTTTGTCCCCTATTGTATTCCTACTACCTAGCAAAGCGCTGGGCACATATTAGGCACGCAGTAAACACTTTCTGAATGAATGAATGGTAAATTGGGGGCAGGGGGTACAACAAAAATAGATTCAAGATTAGAAAAACACAGCCAAAACACAGTGATTTTCTGTCATTAGAATGAAACAAAAACCAGTAAGTCTACTCTAGCAGGAATGGTTCCAACTTATGAAATTCTTTCTTGATTCAGGTTTCTGATCAAACTAATTCCACAGAGCTTAAAATTAGCCTCAGTGGAAAGGTATTTATGGTGTACAATGGCAACAGTAGGATGAGTCAGATACTGCTCTAGTGGCACTGACTATAACATGTGGCACACTGGGTTGAGTTAGTCCACCAAAAGCCCTTCAAAGAAAACTGTGCCTTTATATCAAATATGCTCACATGGCTGAAAAGGAGAAATTTAATAAGTCAATATACAGGTAGCAGATGATATCAGCACTCCAACCATAGCTACTGGAATTCATTAACCTTTTCATGCACGTGGCTCCTGGTGTGCTTTCACCCCCACAGCCAATGCCAGTGTCAGTCAGAGGGCTGCTCTTAAGCTGCCAAAGACCATTTTGCTTGAGTACCTAAAGTTCCTGGAAATTTACATCTCCCCAGGGACAACACTTAAACCAGTGGTTCTGAATGAGGACATGACTTTGAGCTCCAGGAGTCAAAGTGTCTAGAGATACTTTTGGTTGTCATAACTGGGCTGGGAAAGGTGGCTGGGAGGCTACTGGCATCTTGCACATAGAAGCCAGAGATTGTAGCCAGACAGCCTACAATGTGCAGGACAGACTCTCAAGACAAAAAAAAAAAACAACCAAAGAACTACCCCCCAAAATGTCAATAGTATCAAGGCTAAGAAACTCCACCTCAAACAATGACTGATGGGCAGGGAAGTATGCACGCTGTAGTTTTTTTCTCTTGTACCTGATCGGCATAGTTCTGAGATATGATCTACACTGTCTCCAGGGCTCTCCTGCGGGACTGAGCTAAAATTACCTGCTTGGAAGTTTGCCTGACACTGTGCCATTGTTTGGTTTCCCTCTCTTCCCTGGCCACTTCCCCACTCCTCTACCAATTTTTCCTGAGAACACCTCCTAATAAGCCGCTTTTAAACAAATTCCCATTTCAGGATTGCTTCTGGGAGAAACAACCCAAAACAATATGTACAAGTGGATATTAAGGAGAACTACAGATTTTATGTGCACAATGTGGAGTAGGTTACTAAATGGTTAGCTATACTGTAACAGAATTCATAGCTGGACAAGCCCGTAAGTAGGGTATCAGAGTATCTTAAACCAAGAAAGCATGGTGTGTTAGGAAAAAAACTAACAGTGAAGTTAGGAAACCCAGGTTCCAGTCTCACCTCTTAAGTGAGATCTCAAGTAAATCACAGCCATGTGGAAAATGAGAAAATAAAAACTGGACAGTTATCTAACATTCTATGCTGTCTTAGAGCAGTGGTTCTCAAAGAGGAGCAATTTTGACCCCTACAGAACATGTGACAATGTTTGGAGACATTTTTGGCAATCATAACTGGGAGCAGGGTGCTACTGGCATCTAGTGAGTAGAGCCCAGGCATGCTGCCAAACATCTATCTCACAATGCACAGGCAAGTCCCCCCTGCTCCCCACCAGCAAAGGATTATCCAGCCCAGAATGTCAATAGTGCTAAGGTTGAGAACTGCCTTACAGAGAAAATTAGATATTAACCTAAGAAATTTCTGAGGCTTAAAATTATTAAAAATAGGTAATGTATTATTGAAGGAGACTACAACATAGTCTCTATATCCTTAAAAACAGCATATAGATGCTTTTCTTTATAAGATTGGGAGGGGCTTATTCTAAACAGATCTTGAAATGTTATGTGGGAGAACTAAGCACCTATCCAAGTCGCTAGAGACATAGGAGAGAGCAGGGGCCCGAATCTTAGCAGGTTTGCCATAGTACTGAAGACTTGACTCTCACCCATGTACTGGGATTTAAATATATTATGAGCATATCTCCAGATCCATCCATCTCCCCTGCAATCACTGAAGACAACCTCCCTCACATGTTTATTAACTTTTGCATACAACTTTGGGGACCAATTTTTCTCCACTAACATTTTCCTGGAGGGAAAAAGATAGTTTCTCCAAATTATATACAGGTAAAGATAAAACTATTTTATAGCTAGCTTATCTGAGTTAATAAAAACACTTAAATGTACAACATATTTGCTTATGAATCCGGGTTTATTCATGTGACAGGTGGTAAGATGATGCCATACTTAACTTTGACTTCACATTCCTGTTGGTCAAAGCCTCTCACACCCTTTTTAAACAAAGCTGGCAGTAAAATCCAACATATTGCGTAACTAACCAACGTTACATATTGCTCAGAAAACTCTACACTCCCAACAGGAAATTCCAGGAATGAAAGGATTTCTGTTTCATTATCAGAAAGGTGCCTTGTTCTAGTAACCACAATAGGTAGGGTAAAGTAAAAGATTTATTCCTGGATTGTTAATTTCTCTGAAAGTGACTTAAGAACAAACTTAAAACTTTTGAGGTAGGTCTGACATAATGAATTCTCTTTCATCTGTGATAATACTTTTAAATGTGCATCAGAAACTCTTGAAAGGTGCTTAGAACTTTGAAAGGCTAGCTGCTGTCACTTGAAAGTTAGGGTGACAGCTGAGACAGAGCCCAAGGTTTTCATTTGGGTAACTTGCCTGTCACGGATAGACCCAGCAGAGGCCTGTTTCCTGCACTTCACTGAAGTCTTACTCATCGGGAGTCAGGCAATGAGAGACACATTTTCCTCTCCCTGGTCTTTGGTAGACTCACTCATTAGAGGAGGACGTAGATATCATCTATTACAACTTCCACCATAAGGCACTTTGACAACCTGCTGTCAACTGCCAAATCATACATGTTTAACAGAAATGCAAAGTTTTAGCTTTTTAGATCCAAGGTCTCAAAGCTGAGTATTTGCTCTTGATGATACAATTGTCAGTGTTATAGTCAGTAGCAAAGCATACATTTTAAGTTGATTTGTACTGTTCAAAGTTACTAAATGCAAAATTTAAAAAACTAAATAACAATGATTTTTTGTTACTCCTATTATCATGTTTTTAATCTTGCAGGGACATTGTATATCATCAAAGACATGAAATTAACATTAATTGAGATTCTATTCCAAATTTTCCAATACATTTAAGTAAAATGCATTTAATTATTGAAGTGGTTGGGAGTGGTGGGCAAGTGAAGGTACCAATTTAAATGAAGGCTGCTTTACTGTCATTTGTGGTATTTAAAAAATAATAAACCTAAAAATGAGGTCTACTTTTATTCTTTACAGATTTGACATGTCAATCTTTCTTTAAGACAACAAAAGTTTGTACACCCTCATATTAAGATATATTTCCTTTCTAGTCATATTAAAATAATCTCATTTCGTTACTCAAAAAGAATACATAGGGAAGAGAATGAACATGATTCAAGTAGATAGATTTCTAATTGGTTAAAACAGGGTTAAACAAATGATGTTCAAAATATACTTATTAAAGGGAACAGCACCTAGAAATAGGCAGTAGGGCAATGTTCACTTTAAGAATTTTATCAATAACCAGGGCAAAGAACAAAATCATTATCAAATTTTGAATTACACAAAAGCAATGGCCTATTACCTTGTTAACATTTGATATTTCTATATATCTTCTTCTCTAGTTGAAATGGGCAATGACTTGTATTACAAGAATGTTATACATTCTAAAATGATTTAAGCCAAAAGATTATGTTGAATACATTACTTCTAGATATAATATGTACTTGATGTCTGTTGCGTCAAAGACTACTAAACTAGACATCAAGAAACATGAATCCTTGACTCAGCTCTGTCATTAATTACCTTATAAATCTATGTAAGTCATTTATTTTGGACCTGGTTTTTTATTATACAATGTTCGTTTTAGCTTTGAGGTTCTGTGGTTCTAAGATAAATCATATGGGTTAAGTAATAACATTTTAAAATAGCAATTGTTATGTGAAAATCCACATTAGGTTAAATGCCATCAACTACTGAAAAACAGGATTGCAAGAGGAAAAAGAAAACTGGCCTAACAATAGCTCATTTAGAGAAAAAGGCCTAGTAATAAACTGTAAAGTTCAAAGAGTGATAAGTCTAGAGGTAAAATGAATGAAATCTTGAGTCACATTATTAGAAATATAGCAACCAGACTACAGAAGAGAATAATCTTGCTGCAAGTGCTATGAGCTGGTCAGGTCATATCTGGAATACTCAGTATGATTGCAAACCAGAAACACTGCATTTTTTTTTTTTCTTTTCGAGATAAAAGTCTTGCTCTGTCATCCAGGCTGGAGTGCCATAGTACAATCACAGCTCACTGCAGCCTTGAACTCCTGGGCTCAAGGAATCCTCCTACCTCAGCCTTCTGAGTATCTGAGACTACAAGCACATTCCACCATGCCTAGCTACAGTTTTTTTTTTTTTTTTTTTCCTTTCGTAGAGACAGGATCTCCTTATGTTGCCCAGGCTAGACTTGAACTCCTGGGCTCAAGGGATCCTCCTGCCTTGGCCTCCAAAAGTGCTGGGATTATAGGTGTAAACCAATGTGCCTAGCCTACAGTTTAATTTTATAAAATAAGTTATTTCTAATTTTTCTCCAAAAGCAAAAGTGGCATTCCAATGGCAATATTAATTCACGTATCCAGAACTCTTAACCTAAATTTGGGTGAGATGAGGAAAAGTGTATTGTTAATTCTATGTGTCAACTTGGAAGGTGTTTCTGGATGGGATTAACATTGACATTGATGTCCTCTGAGTAAAGAAGATTGCCCTCCATGATGTATGTGCACTTTATCCAATCAATAGAAGACCCGAGTAGAATGAAAAGACCACCTTCTCCAAGCCAGAGGAAATTCTCCAGCAGACTTCTGTGAGACTGGAACTGCACCATCAGCTCTCTTGGGTCTTGAGCCTGCCAGACCACACTGCAGATTCTTAGACTTCCCAGTTGCCATAATCACATGTGCCAATTCCTTATAATAAATGTGTGTGTGTGTGTGTGTGTGTGTGTGTGTGTGTATTCAATCACATATTAATAGCTTTTATTTTTTGGTTTTGGTCCCACCAAGACCAAAGCTAATGATTTCAGGTATTGAGGTTTGTATCTGAGTCTGTCTCTTCTTCTGTATCCCAAGAAAAGGAGAAATAAGCATTCCCAAAGAACATGGATTTACATATCATCAAATTCTCTTTTTCTCAGGACAGACTATTTCAAAAGACTTGTGGCAGATAATTAATCTCTTTTGATTAATGTTAACTATTTCTACTTGAGTCAGATTCAGTTGGGAAGATTGCCAAGCATTAATGGTCATTCAGTTGCACAAAAATCAGCTGAGAGCTTTCTCCTACCACTTTCTCATAGACATGCATGTAAGGCTGTATATCAATATATGTTGAATAATGAAAAACTAAAAATTTTAAATGACTGGCAAAACTTGGTATGGTCATAAGGCTGATAATAGGTTTCAAATGAATCATAGTACTATAAAACAAAAAAAATACAAAGAAACAGTCTTCTCTGGATTCCATATATAATAGACACTCAATATACATTAGTTCATTGAAAACTACACCTAGCTTAGATTAATTTTAAAGCATGTGTCTATTAAGACAACCATTTCTGTTTTTTTCCCCAACATAGCAGAATAGTGGCTTTGCCAGCTTGCCTCATGCATTTGGAAAAGGCAAAATAATGTGTAGAGATTCATATCGTGAAATGTTATCCAAGAAAGAACATGGGAGTTCAACATAAAAGTGAAAGAAACTTTGGATACTCTGAAAAATAAGGCAAGCAGCAGCCTGCGGGGTGGATCTGGTGGAAAACTGTGAGTGAATCCCCAGGGTGTGAGATGGGGAGAAACTGTCTTTGTGATACACATTCCCACTGGACAGCCAGGCAATCCAGGCCATGGAGGAGCTTCTTGACTTTACCAAGCCCTGATCTGACTCAGGGAGCAGTCAGGAGACTGTGAGAAGGAACAGCACTGGGAAGTACCCCACATGAACTCCCAGACATGGGTGCTGATAGGAGAAAGCCATTTTTGATGCTAACTCATAGTGGGTTGTGTAAGAACCTGCCAACAAGCATGGGTTGCAGTCACTGATTTGGAGAGTCTCTGGATGGGAATTTGCAATCTAGTTTTGAGTAGGAGAGGTGAGTGGCATGGGCTCCAGCCACAGGTGTGGGAGTTAGATGCCTGATATGGATTAGATCTGTGTCCCCACCCAAATCTCATGTCGAATTGTAATCTCTAATGTTGGAGGTGGGGCCTGGTAGGAGGTGATTGGATCATGGAGGTGTTTCTCATGAACAGTTTAGCACCATCCCTTTGGTGCTATTCTTGTGATAGTGAGTGAGTTCTCATGAGATCTGGTTGTTTAAAAGTGTGTAGCACCTCCCCACTGGATCTCTCTTGCTCCAGACATGACTGCTTCTGTTTTGCCTTCTGCCATAATTGTAAGCTTTCTGAGGGCTCCCGGAAGCTGGGCAGATGCCATCATCATGCTTCCTGTATAGCCTGCAGAACCATGAGCCAATTAAACCTTTTTTCTTTATAAATTACGAGTCTCAGGTATTTCTTTATAGCAATGTGAGAACAGACTAACACAATACCCTCCCTTTGTGGTACTGAACTGGGAGGGTTTTAGTCTGATAGCCACAGTTTTGACCTGGGCAGGAAGTTTTACGGCTTGAGGCAGTTTCGTGGTCTGAAGACAAACTTCTTGTGACTTGCTGCTGGTGTCGTCGGACTGCAGGAGAGCCTCGCCGGGTCAGGAGCATGAGAACAAAGTGGGTCCCACTACCATATCCCACCCCTCCTGTTTCAGAGGCAGATCATGGGACCAGGACTACTGAGAGTTCCATGGCCCTACCCATCATCTGAAATGCCCAAGAACTTCTCCTGATTAACAAAGGTCAAGCATAAACTCTATTGCCACCATCACAGCTGGCTCTCACTTTCAGGTGCTACCTCCTGTCCTAAAGGTTGATCTACACAGTCCCTTACAACATCTGCTGACTCAAGAGCACAGAGCTCAAGAAGGAGACAAGCTTTGCATTGCCTCTGTTACCACCATTGCCCACGCCACCCAGGCTACTCAGGAGGCCTTGAGCCCACTCACCCACCCAGTACATCAGTACTACACTTGGCATTTGAGAAAGCTACCACACAGGTTACTTATAACCAAGGAAATCATACAGAATCTATGCCACTGAATGTACCCAGAAGCAAAGCCAAATGACTCTACTTAACAAACACCATAGTCGCATCCTCAAGAAAAAAAAAGTTCCACCCTAATGAAGGTAAAATTAAAAATAAGAAGCAGCAACTGAGCTGAGCACAGTGGCTCACACCTGTAATCCCAGCACTTTGGGAGACCAAAGTGGGAAGACTGCTTGAGGCCAGGAGTTTGAGACCAGCCTGGCCAACATGGTAAAACCCCATCTCTACTAAAAATATTAAAAAATTAGGCATGGTGGCACACACCTGTAATCTCAGCTACTCAGGAGGCTGAGGCACAAGAATCATTTGAACCTGGGAGGTAGAGGTTGCAGTGAGCCAAGATTGTGCCACTGCACTGCAGCCTGGGCAACAGAGCAAGACTCTGTCTCAAAAAAAAAAAAAAAAAAAAATTCTGGAAATGAAAAATTCATGAAAGAATTACAAAATACAGTTGAAATCTTCAATAATAGACTAGACCAAACAGAAGAAAGAATCTTAGAATGCAATGACTGGTCTTTTTTTCTCACTGAATTAATCCAGTGAGAAGAAAATAAAGAAAAAAAAATTAAAAGAATAAGCAAAGCCTTCAAGAAGTATGGGACTACATAAAACAAGCAAACTGATAAATCACAGGCGTTCCCAAGGGAGAAGAAAAAGCAAAAAGTTTAGAAACACTATTTGACTCACGCCTGTAATCCCAGCTGAGGGAGGCTGAGGTCGGCTGGCGGATCACGAGGTGAGGAGATGGAGACCATCCTGGTTAACATGGTGAAACCCCGTCTCTACTAAAAAAAGTACAAAAAATTGGCCAGGCGCAGTGGCTCATGCTTGCAATCCCAGCACTTTGGGAGGCCGAGGCAGGCAGATCACAAGGTCAGGAGATCGAGACCATGGTAAAACCCCGTCTCTACTAAAAATACAAAAAAATTAGCTGGGTGTAGTGGCAAGCGCCTGTAGTCCCAGCTACTTGGAGAGGCTGAGGCAGGAGAATGGCGTGAAGCCAGGAGGCGGAGCTTGCAGTGAGCCGAGATCGCACCACTGCACTCCAGCCTGGGTGACAGAGCGAGACTCTGTCTCGAAAAAAAAAAAAAGTACAAAAAATTAGCCGGGTGTGGTGGCGGGCACCTATAGTCCCAGCTACTCAGGAGGCTGAGGCAGGAGAATGGCGTGAACCCAGGAGGCGGAGCTTGCAGTGAGCCGAGATCACACCACTGCACTCCAGCCTAGGCGACTGAGCGAGACTCTGTCTCAAAAAAAAAAAAAGTAATTGAGAAAATAATTGAGGAAAACTTCTCTAGTCTACCAAGAGATTTAGACATTCAGATATAAGAGGCCCAGTGAACTCTAGGAAAACATGTTGCCTTAAGACAATATATAGTCATCAGATCATCTAAAGTCAACATGAAGGAAAAAAATCCTAAATTCTGCAAGAGAAAAGCAGCTAGTCGCCTGATACAGTTTGGATGTTTTCTCACTCCAAATCTCATGTTGAAATATAATTCTCATTGTTGGAGGTGGAGCCTGGTGGGAGGTGTTTGGCTCATGGGGGCAGATTCCCCATGAATAGCTTTGTGCCCTCCCTGAGATAATTAGTGGTAATGGATTAACATGAGATTCGGTTGTTTAAAAGAGTGTAGCACCTCCCCCATCTCTTTCTTGCTCCTGCTCTTGCCATGTGACACAACAATTCTCATACACCTTCCAACACGACTATAAGTTTCCCAAGGTCTTACCAGAAGCCAAGCAGATTCTGGTGACATGCTTATACAGCCTGCTGAACCATGAGCTAAATACTTTATAAAATACTCAGCCTTGGGTATTTACTTATAGCAATGCAAAAATGGCCTAACACATCACCTATTGAGGAAACTCCATCATACTAAACAGCAGACTTCTCAGCAGAAACATTAGAAGCCAGAAGAGGTTGGGATTCTATTTTCAAAGTGCTTAAAGAAAAAACTGCCAACCACTAATCTTGTATCCTGCTGGAATAAGCTTTATAAATGAAGGAGAAATGAAGTCTTTCCCAGACAAGCAAATACCCAGGGAATTTGTTACCACTAGACCAGTCCTACCATAAATGTTAAAGGAGTTTTAAATATGGAAATAAAAGATCAATATTTGCCATCATAAAAACATATGAAAGTATTATCAATGAAAAGAGTTAAACTCTGTAAAATATTTGAAGAAACTTATTCTGAGCCAAATATGAGTGACCATGGCCCATGACACAGCCCTCAGGAGGTCCTGACATGTGCCCAAGGTGGTCAGGATGCAGCTTGGTTTTATATATTTTAGGGAGACATGAGACTTCAATAAAAAAAATTTAAGAAATGCATTGGTTTGGTCTAGAAATGTAGGACAACTTGAAGTGGGGGCTTCCTGCTTATAGGTAGATTTAAAAACTTTCTGGTTGACAATTGGTTGGGTTTATCTAAAGACCTGGGATCAATAGAAAGGAATGTCCGGGTTAAGAATTAGGACTGTGGGGCCGGGCGCGGTGGCTCACGCTTGTAATCCCAGCACTTTGGGAGGCCGAGGCGGGTGGATCACGAGGTCAGGAGATCGAGACCACGGTGAAACCCCGCCTCTACTAAAAATACAAAAAATTAGCCGGGCATGGTGGCAGGCGCCTGTAGTCCCAGCTACTCGGAGAGGCTGAGGCAGGAGAATGGCCTGAACCCGGGAGGTGGAGCTTGCAGTGAGCCGAGATCGCGCCACTGCACTCCAGCCTGGGCGACAGAGCGAGACTCCGTCTCAAAAAAAAAAAAAAAAAAAAAGAATTAGGACTGTGGAGACCCCAGTTCTTATTTGCAAAGGAAGTCTTCAGGTACTAGGCTTCAGAGATCATAGGTTGTAAAATGTTTCTTATCAGACTTAAAATTTGTGTTGATGTTAATGCCAGAGAGGTATAATGAGGCATAACCAACCCCCATTTCCCATCATGGCCTGAAACAGTCTCTCAGGTTAAATATTAAAAGAGCCCTGGTTGAGGAGGAAGTCCATTCAGATGGTTGAGGGGGGGCTTAGTATTTTATTTTTGGTTTACAGTATAAAACTCACAGGTCTTATAAAACAATCACACAAAGAGGACAGAGGAAGAAATCAAATGACAAAATAACAAATGACCAAACCACAAAGACAGATGGACAGAAAAAAAAACAAAGAATCTACAAAGAAACTAGATAACAATTAATAACAAAATAGAAACAAAACCTCACATATCAATATTAACCTTGAATGTAAATGTATTAAACACTACACTTAAAATATACAGATTCATGGAATGGATTAAAAAAAAAAACATGAACTATATGCTGCTTAAAAGAAACTCACCTTACTGATAAAGACACTTACAGTAAGGAGGTAAAGTGGTAGAAAAAGATATTCCATGCAAATGGAAACCAAAAGTGAGCAGGAATAGCTATACTTATATCAGATAAAACAGACTTTAAATCAACAACAGTAAAAAAAAAAAAAAAAACCAAAAAAAGTTATTATACAATGCTAAAGGGATCAATTCAACAAGAGGATATAACAATCCTAAATATATATGTACCCAATGCTGTAGCACCCAGATTCATAAAAACAAATATTATTAGACCTAAAGAGGGTAATAGACAGCAATACAATAATAGTAGGGAACTTCAACACCTAACTCAGCACTAGACAGATCATCAAGACAGAAAATTAACAAAGAAACACTGGACTTAAATTGGACTTTAGACCAAATGAACTTGACAGACATTTACAGAACATTCTACCCCAAAACAGCAGAATATATATTGTTCTCATCAGCAAATGGAGCATTCTCCAAGACAGACCAAAGAAGAACTGGTACTGAACCTCCTCAAAATGTTCCCCAAAATTGAGGAATCCTTCCTGACTCATTCTGCAAAGCCTGTATCACCCTGATATCAAAGCCAGACAAGGACATAACAACAATAACAACAAAAACTATAGATCAATATCCCTGATGAACACAGATGCAAAAACCCTCAATAAAATACTAGCAAACTGAATCTAACAGCACATCAAAGAGATAATGTACCACAATCAAGTAGGTTTTATTCCAGGGATGCAAGGAGAGTTCAACAAACGCATATCAATAAATGTGATTCACCACATCAACAGAATTAAAACAAAAACCATATGATCATCTCAATAGATGCAGAAAAAGCATTTGATGAAATTCAGCATCCTTTCATGATAAAAGTCCTAAAAAAACTAGGCATAAAAGATCATTACACAAAATAATAAAAACCATATATGACAAACCCACAGCCAACATCATACAGAACGAGGAAAAGTTAAAAGTATTCCCCTTAAAAACTGGTACAAGACAAGGATACGCACTTTCCCCACTCCTATTCAACATAGTACTGGAAGTCCTAGCCAGAGCACTCAGGCAAGAGAAAGAAATAAAAGGCATCCAAATTGGAAACAAGAAAGTTAAATTATCTGTTTGCTGACAATATGAGCTTATACCTAGAAAAGCCCTAAAGATGCCTCTAAAAGGCTCCTAGATTTGATAGATGGATTTGGTAAAGTTTCAGAATACAAAACCAATGTATAAAAATCAGTTGCATTTCTATATATCAAGAATGATCAAGCTGAGAACCAAATCAAGAACTCAATCCCATTTACACTAGATTAAAACATATATCTAGGAATATATTATTTAATGAAAGAGGTGAAGATCTCTATAAGAAACACTATAAAACACTAATTTTTAAAAAGTATTAATAGATGACATAAACAAATGGAAAAGTATTCCAGGCTCATGGATTGGAAGAAACAATATCATTAAAATGATCATGCTGCTCAAAGAAATCTACAGATTCAATGCAATTCCTATCAAAATATCAATATCATATTTCACAGAATTAGAAAAATCAGTCCTAAAATCCATATGGAACCAAAAAGGAGTCCAAATTACCAAAGCAATCCTAAGCAAAAAGGACAAAGCTAGAGGCATCACATTACCAACTTCAAACTAGAAGAAAACCTATTAGGGAAAACTCTTCCAGACATTGACCTAGGAAAAGAATTCATGACTAAGACCTCAAACACAATTGCAAAAAAAACAAAAAATAGAAAAATGGGACTTCAATAAACTAAAAAGTTTCTCCACAGCAAAAGAAATAATCAATGGAGTAATTACCTGAAAAATCAGATAAAATATCTGCAAACTATGCATCTGACAAAGGATTACTATCCAGAATCTACAAGGAACTCAAATAAGTCAACACCAAAAATACAAATAACTCCATTTAATAGTGGGCAAAGGATGTGAAAAGACATTTTTCCAAATAAGACATGCAAATGGCCAGCAAGCATATGAAAAAATGATTAACATAATCATAGGAGAAATGGCAAATTAAAAGCACCATGAGATATCATCTCACACCAGTTTAAAAGGCTACTATTAAAAAGTCAAAAAAAAGGCCCGGTGCGGGTGGCTCACACCTGTAATCCCAGTACTTTGGGAGGCTGCGGCAGGTGGATCACCAGATCAGGAGTTCGAGACCAACCTGGCCAACATATTGAAATCCTGTCTCTACTAAAGATACAAAAATTAGCCAGGTGTAGGGGTGTGCGCCTGTAATCCCAGCTACTTGGGAGGCTGAGGCAGAAGAATCACGTGAATCCGGGACGCGGAGATCACACCATTGCACTCCAACCCCAGGCAACAGTGTGAGACTCCATCTCAAAAAAAAAAAAGTAAAAAAAAAAAAAAAAAATGGATGTTGATGAGAATATGGAAAAAAAGGGAATGCTTATATACTATCAGTGGGAATATAAATTAGTATAACCTCTATGAAAAACAGTACAGAGATTCCTCAAAAAACTAAAAATAGAACTACTACTCAATCTAGCAATCTCACTACTGTTTAATTTACCCAAAGGAAGTCATATTAAAAAGTCATATAAAAAAGATACCTGTAATCATAAGTTTATGGTTTATGCTATTCACAATAGCAAAGATATAGACTCAACCTAAGTGGTGTCCATCAGCAGATGATTTGATAAAGGAAATATGGTATATATATATACCACATCTATATACATATATATAATTATACATATAATTATATATATTAATGTGCTGAAATGTGTCCATATATACACATATTAATATACTTACATATATAATTACATATTTAAAGACACATATATCTGTGTATGTAATTATATATATAAAAAGACACAAGGAAATTGTTATAGTAAAATACCTGTTTCTTTCTTTCCTTTTTTTTTAAATTTTTGTTGGTAGGGATGGAGCTTCACTATATGGCCCAGGCTGGTCTCAAACTCCTGGCCTCAAGTGATCCTCCCACCTCAGTCTCTTAAAGTGTTGGGATTACACCACATCTGTCAAAATACCTGTTCAGTCTTTATATGCTCCTCACATTCTCTAGGAAGTTTTCCATTTTTATTGCAGGATCACTGGAAAGTGTCATAAATGCACTTTTGATACTATCTGGCATCACTGTATTTATCCAAAAGTGACAATTTATATATACATATGTATATATTATAAATATATGTTATATATTATAAATATATGTTATATATTATATTGTATATTACATATTATTATAAATACATATAAATATATAATATATATAAAAATGTATATGTACACATATAAATTGTTGTTATAAAATACCTGTGGACAGCCGGGCATGGTGGCTAACACCTGTAATCCCAGCACTTTGGGAGGCTGAGGTGGGCAGATAACTTGAGGCCAGTGTTTGAGACAAGCCTGGCCAACATGGTAAAACCCTGTCTCTACTAAAAATACTAAAATTATCTTGGCATGGTGGAACATGCCTGTAGTCCCAGCCACTTGGGAGGCTGAGGTAGGAGAATTGCTTGAACCTAGGAGGTGGAGGCTGCAGTGAGCCGAGACTGCACCGCTGCACTCCAGCCTGGGTAACACAGCAAAACTCTGTCTCAAAATAAAATAAAATACCTGGGGTATATTATACACACACACACACACACACACACACACACACATACACACACCACATATGTATATATACATATATATATAAGATATATAATGGAAAACTACTCAGCCACAAAAAGTATTATCATATCTTTTTCAGCAACATGGGTGGGACTGGAGGCCATCATCTTATGAGAAATAACTTAGAAAATCAAATACCACATATTCTCACTTATAAGTGGGAGCTAAATAATGTGTACACATGGGCATAGAGTGTGGAATAATAAACATTCGAAACTCAGAAGGGTGGGAAGGTGAGAAGAGGTGAAAGATGAGAAATTAACAAATACAATACTCATTATTTGAGTGATGATTATGCTCAAAGCCCAACTTCACAACTGCATAATATATCCATGTAACAAAACTGCACTTGTACCGCTTACATTTATACAAAAAATATAAACTATTTCTCATGTGCTTATTATTTTCTTTGGGTATGGACGTTAAATTAACCTCTTCAAATGGACATGATTTTACTTATGACCAATTGGCTTCATAATGGTACCTGATGTTTTACTCTTATTTTTCTCTATTCCTAAAAACTTGAACTTTGTCTATATTTGTTTTCTCATTATTACTGCCGTGACAAAGTTATTTGGAATCTTAACAGATAAAGCCTTTTCCATGAGTGTAAATTTTCAGATGTTTTTTATAGGTATACTTTGGTAAACTCCCCTCCAAAAAAACATTCTGGAAGGTTTCTATAATTGTGACTATATCCTAGATATAGTAAGAAGAAAAGATAAACTCAGATTAAGTAAATTCTGAGTAGCTTTAGCTCTAAGAACTTGTAACTTTCTCTAGCAAATACTACTGTAATATGCTAAATTGATGGCAACCATTCTGCCACTTGGTTAAAAATGCAAATAAGTTACTTTTACATGACTTGTTAGCACCACCAACCCCCTACAAAAAGGGGAAAGACATGACTGAATGAAAGAATCTTAAATTTTAGATTACATTGTGAACATTATGAATCTCATAATGAAGAAACCCTACTTCTGAAACTTGCAAAACATATTGTGACCTTACAGAGAATATCAGCAAGTCTTTAAAATATAATAGTGTTATAAGATTGTATTTCTTTCAAATAGCGGTACACCACACTTGACATGAAAAATCTACTTCTTACCATTTTCTTCCTAAGGCAAAAAAAAAAAAAAAAAGAGAAAACAGTGCCACTTTTGGATAAATACAGCGATGTCAGACATAATAGTATCAAAAGTATATTTATAACACTTTCCTGTGACCCTGCAATAAAAATGGAAAACTTGCTAAAGAATGTGAGGAGCACATAAAGACAGAAACAGGCATTTTGACAGATGTAATCCTTGTAATCCCAAAACTTTAAGAGGCTGAGGTGGGAGGATCACCTGAGGCCCGGAGTTTGAGACCAGCCTGGGCCACATAACAAGGCTCCATCTCTACCAAAAAAAAAAGGAAAGAAAAAAACAGTTATTTTATAACAACAATTTCCTCCCGTCTTTAGAAAACACATCACTGGTTAGAATCTCTCAGTTCCAGGCATCCAAATTCCAAACTGACATACTCCTGGGATGCAGATTCACATAACTATGATGATGACCTGAAATAGTCTTTGACAAGCCAGAGAGGTATTCTACGCTAATAATTTTCTCTTACTTTCCTTGTGGTACGAAGCTTACCAACCAACTACAATATAAACCCTGTTTAGCTTCCTTACCTTTTGAATGATAATGCCATATTTGCCATGCCAGCTAATACAGTAATAAAGGAACCCCCACACCCCAAAAACAGTTTCTCAAAAGTGAAGAAATGTGTTAAGGAAGGAATAATCAAGTATGTCAAATACTTCAAATGTTATTGATAGATGAAATTTTGCAAACCTAGAGGCTTCAGACATACATTTATTACCAAAGAGTGGAGAAAGTTCCTAAAACTGCACTTCAGATGACCCAAGTATAATGTCTGGGAGACATCATAAAATGGGATTTTAACTTAGCAAGCTGAAATCTCATAAATTAAATGATAACTTGTCTGGCCAAAGATTCTGTAAACAGGTGGTGATGGTTAGAATGAAATATAGCAAATGCGACGGTCAAAGAAACAGTATAAACAGTGTAAGTCCTGTGCTCTCCAGAAGAAAGACACTAAATCTGGGCATCTGACGGTGAGGATCTTCAGCAGACTCCCACTTGAGGCAGGATGTTACACTGCACCGTGGCCTGGATAATACCTCTGTCTACAATCCACTTCCCTTTGCTTTGATTGCATGCTCCCCAAACAATTACCTGGCTTCTAAAATTCAACTTCACGCATGCCCTGACACAATGCAGAGATGCTGTAAAGGCAGACATAAATATTTATATCATTGGAAGGGACTATCTCCCATTTATAAATTAGTAAACTGGTATTACAGTTTGCACATCAGACTTTGGAAAGTTTTATTAACTGAACTAATTCCCCTAATTCATTAGCATCCTGATGAAATTAAAATTCAAGCCTTGTAAAACTGAGGGCGTAGACTTAAGGAATGTGAAGCCATCCTGAGTTGTTTTGGTCCCCCAAGTTATTCTCACCTCCCTTCTCAAACAACAACCAAATTTATGTACCTCTCTTATAGCAACCAATCACAATCACACAGGGTCCTGAAAAGAATTATTATTTCTGCTTTACAAATTAATATTTTGAGTGGTTAAACCAAAGTTTTCTAAATGTGGCCAAAACCAAAAGATTAGTATCTTCCAACATCCTGATTTAAAAAAATAAAATAAGTATATCTTGCTCATTTTCCTTATTCCTGGGGCACAGAAATTATCTAGGCAATAAGATTAATATGGAAAAAGTGATTAAGAAATTCAAAAGAACAGATTACATTTTCATTTGTGAACTGCCTGAAGATAAAACTACATAGACTAGGTATGTATTTGCACTTCACTATGTTCTACCACCTTCAATAATTGGGGGCTTTTTTCAAGATTCACAAGCTAGGTGCAAATTATTGCTAGTGTGACTCACTATTAGTGATGGAAATGTGTCATACCCTTCAGATATGCTGGGGAAGAAAAAAGGTCAAGAACTATTTTCTTTCATATACCCAGGTAAACCATAAGGGAAAAAATTTTTTTAACTTTATCAGCTTTCAAGAAGGAAGCAGGGATAGAAACTCCTTGAGAATTCATCATTTATTATCACATAGCTGAGACAGAATGTGAGACACAATGAGCAGATCCGGCTCTGTACAACCATATATAACCTAAGCCAAAGAATCCATGGCATTATCCCAAACACTTTACTGTTTGTTGTGTCTACAACTTAGTTTCTTGTGGACTAGGAAAGGGAAAACTTCCTTATTTGTCAAGCTTAGTTTTTTTCTGGACTGGGAAAAGAAACACACTTGACTGTGATCAAATCTGTTACAATATTTCCACCACTCTTCCTACCCCGTTGATCATTTATTTCCCTCATTTTCAGGAAAATATGTCATTTTTCTAATTCTACAAGATAAATGGCATGTGTATTGTGAGCTCGGGTATATGCACATACACACACATTATCATAAGCCAAATCCTACCACTTACAGTAATTTTCTTGACCCTCGATGTGGCCATTCCCCTGTAAAAGCCCAGTATCTTGGGGCCGGGCGTGGTGGCTCACGCCTGTAACCCCAGCACTTTGGGAGGCCGAGGCGGGCAGATCACAAGGTCAGGATATTGAGACCATCCTGGCTAACACAGTGAAACCCCGTCTCTACTAAAAATACAAAAAAATTAGCCAGGCGTGGTGGCGGGCGCCTGTAGTCCCAGCTACTCTGGAGGCTAAGGCAGGAGAATGGTGTGAACCTGGGAGGCGGAGGTTGCAGTGAGCCAAGATGGTGCCACTGCACTCCAGCCTGGGGGACAGAGCGAGACTCTGTCTCAAAAAAAAAAAAAAAAAAAAGAGCCAGGCATGGTGGCACGTGCCTGTAGTTCCAGCTACTTGGGCGGCTGAGGTAGGAGGATTGCTTGAACTCAGGAGATTAAGGCTGCATGTGAGCTATGATCACACCACTGCACTCCAGACTGAGTGACAGAGTGAGACCCTGTCTCAAGAGAAAAAAAGTAGCTCAAGGAAAATAATATCTTTAAATATTCCTCTTTAACAGGGGCAAAGGACATGAACAGACACTATTCAAAAGAAGACATACATTTGACCAACAAGCCTATGAAAAAATGCTGAACATCAGTAATCATTAGAGAAATACAAATCAAAACCACAATAATATACCATTTCACACCAGTCAGAATGGCTAGTATTAAAAAGTCAAAAAACAACAGATGCTGGCAAGGTTGTAGAGAAAAAGGAATGATTATATACTTCTGGTGGGAACGTAAATTAGTTCAGCCACTGTGGAAAGCAGTTTGGTTATTTCTCAAAGAACTTAAAACAGAACTACCATTCAAGTCAGCAATCCCATTATTGGGTCTATACCCAAAGGAACATAAACTGTTCTACCATAAAGACACGTGCACACTTAATGTTCATCACAGCACTATTCACAATAGCAAAGGCATGGAATCAACCTAGATTCCCATCAACGGCAGATTGGATAAAGAACATGTGGTACATACACACCATAGAATACAATACAGCCATAACAAAGAACAAGATCATGTCTTTTGCAGCAACACAGATGGAGCTGGAGGCCATTATCCTAGGCAAACTAACGAAGGAACAGAAAACCAAATACCATATGTTCTCACGTGTAAGTAGGAGCTAAACATCGAGCACACATGGCCACAAAGAAGAGAACAACAGAAACCAGAGCCTACTTGAAGGTGGAGGGTGGGAGCAGGGCAAGGATCAAAAAACTACCTATCAGATACCATGCTTATTACCTGAGTGAGGAAGTAATCTGTACATCAAACCCTGCAACACATAATTTGCTATATAAAAAAACTGCACATGTGCCCCTGAAACTAAAAGTTTTTAAAAAAATAAATGTATCTTTTTTTGGGGAAAAAACCTGGATAATAATGCATTAGTACATTATTAACATGAGCATTTGAAGACAGAAAGAGATTCAGTGATGAAGAGTGGCATACAGAACAGTCATATAGAAGGAAAGACCAGGAACAGACTTTCTGACTTTCTATTTGTTCATTCATTGCATGAAACCCATCAAATTTTAGTTGAAAATATTCTGTATATTCTGATGTATTCACTAAAATATAAGCTCTATGAGGGCAGTGTTTTTTGGTCTATTTTGCTTAGTGTTGTATTCCTAGCACCTGAAATGAGCAGCACAAAGTAGCTGCCCAATAAATATTTGTTGAAAATAAATATTGCTATGTTCTAGTTAGCTGAGCATTTACAGTAGAGAACTCTTAGGGTCTTTTCTAGGCACGAGAGCCAGTGATTTTTATTACCAGAGACCAAACTAGTTTTCAGATTTTCAATCAGGAAAGCAAAACATAGAGCAGGAGTTTTGGCAAATGGCAGGGATTGGAGAGAGGGAGGAAGGAGGGCAGGAGGAAAGGATGCAGGAAAGGAGAAAAGGAAGGGGCAATATAAGAATTTCGTATATATTCCTCTGAAGGAAATCTGAATTACGACAAGACAACTTATGTAAAACGAAAATGCATATAGTATTAGGAAGCATATATGGTCACTATACAACTGCACCCTTACCTTCTTACTTTTCCATCCTTAACTATTCTCCATAAACTTCCCTTACTCTTAAAGGCCTCTATCTGGTTGTCCATCTGTCCTTCCCAGGGTTCTTTTTCATTATGACTTAAGAAAACATTACTCAGCAATCCTTTTCACCTTCTTTATCTGCAGACCTATTATCTGTCCTTCCTGGATGAGGAGAGGTAGAGGAAACTGTCCCTAGTGTTGAGATGTACATGGGATGAGGCCTGCTTCTCTTACAGCCTCTTCCCTGAATCCATTTCCTAAATTATATCAGGAAGGGTCTCCAAAATTCTCATTCTCTCCCTCCAGGAGTAGAACTATCATCTAATCAATTTTCCACGCTTGTCTTCTTTCCTACAGAAGTCTTATAAATCCTGCTTAGGCCAGGAGATAATAACTACAGTACTTGTTTATGTAGGGTCACTTAAATATATTAGTTACATCTTATAAGAAAATTTCAAAGCTGGACACAATCTAAGTATTGTTCCTACTTTATATAGAAATCAAATTTAACTCATTCCCTGCAAAAAATAAATGTTTTAAATAAATTAATATAATTTTTGTTCTTGGTAATGATACACATTAAGCTGCTAACATGTAATGATAAGGCAAAATCTGATAAAGATCTCAGAAATCTACTAAATTTAGCATTATGTGTTATAAACACTTTAGAATTTCAGAAGTTTTTTGTAAGCTTGATAGTATGAGTTAGATATGAAGCTATTATATTTCTCTTCTCTCTGATTAAGAAATGTACTAATGAATTTTAAAGTAAATATGGTAATAATGTATTATACAGCATTATCTCTTTCAATAAGAAGATATTGGCCTTAACTACCACTTTACTGAGCCATAAAACCTAACTCTATGTGTTCATTCATTTTTTTGTTTGTTCACTGTTAAATCCCTAACACTCAAAACATTGCCTATCAGTTAAATGCGTAAATGAACAAATATTGACTATGTACCTCTTATAGGCCAGATACTGTACTAGGTTCAGGAATGCAGCAATAAACAAGACCCTGCTTTCATGAAAATTACAGTCTAGGAGAGACAACTACGTAAGTAACTATTTAACCATAATTCTGATAAAAGCTATAAAGAAAAAATATAAAGTATATGAAAATAAGACCTAATATTGCTTGAAAAATCAAAAGAGACTTTTCCGAGGAACAGATATTTAAGCTGGCACCTTCAAAAAAAGAATAGGATTTAGTAAAGGGAAGAGTAAAGAGAGAAACTATTCCACATAGGTGAAACAGGATGTGTGAAGATCCAGAGGAAGCTAGGTGTGTATTGTCTTGTCTTCCAAGAATTGAAAACAGATCAGTGAGATTAAAGAGGAGAATTGTTAAAAATAAGGCTGGAGTGGAAGGCAGAGCTCAGATTATACAGGGATATTGTAAATTTTTAAAACTTCCTATTTTCTTGATGCCTCAACATTCCCACAAACAGGCTATGAACACTATGTCTGGGGAATCAGGTGCACCAGTGTGAGAAGGCTGGTTTCTGCCACAAGTTCCCCTTTTTGTTATTCTGACTGTGATCTAGTGACATTCAAACACTCCAATGAAACACTCTCATGCTTTTTGCTTATATACTGTACCTTGACCACCAACAAAGGCCCTTGTCCACAGGTCCTTCCCCTGACCCTCTCTCTCTCTGCTCCCCACCTGCTTGGTTGAGCTCACTCCCTGGGAGTTCCTCGCACATGCCCCCTGCATGGCATGCCATGCCTCCCTCTTCCAGGACCTGTCAGTATAATAAATCTCCTTCATTTTCATATGCCTCTCCATGATGTTATTATTACATGTCCACATCTGACCGATCATCAAAAAAACAAACAACAAACAAACAAACAAAACCCAACCCATTTTAAGTAACATAATTATTCCTTACAACACAACAGGAGAAAGGGGATCAGGATATGTCACCTCAAAGTATGCCACTTTGGCATAAAGATTTTGAGCTGAAAGCAACTGAGAATCAATAGATGTAAGAAGAGTTCTTTGCCGTCCCCTTAACTGCCTAAAAGCAGGGCATAAATTATGCTATGTGAAGGTGTTCACCGTACTCTGTGAACCAGGAAGAGGAGTGACTTATCACCGGAGATGGAGAGTCAACACTGAGGTGAGTTTGCACAAACAGACCTAACTAAAATAACCCTTATCCTCCATTAGTTCCCCCCATGTATTTCCTAGTCACTTCCCACAATTTATCTCTTAAAGTCCAAACCTCCTTTCCTTTATTAAAAGGGTATATAAACTCCTAGTCTAATTACCCCTTTGAGTTTCACTTTTCTGTGAATACTTATACATGTAAACATTAATAAAAATGGTGTCTTTTCTCCTGTTAATCTGTCATTTGTTAGTTTGATTCACAGGCCCCCACTCATTGAATATAAGAGGGTAGAGGAAAAGCGGGTCATCCCCAGCAAGGGCCTTGTAGGCTGTGTTAAGGATTTTAGACTTCATACTAAGAGCACCGAGAACCAAGGTGTGACAGTCAGATTATAAGGAAAGTACAATACTACAGGTGGGAGATGATATTGCCTTTGATTAGAGAAGTTGCAGTGGAGATGGAGAAGTGGGTGCATTCAAGATCTATTTAGGATATATATATTTCTGAACAGGGTGACTGAGTATGGGAGATAAGAGTTCCAAGGTGTGATACTGATATAATATAGATTTGGTCTTTGTCATTGACTCCTGGCACAGAGCTCCTAAAACCCTTAGAAGGCAGCTATGCTCACCACTGTACCATCAACACACCTAAGACCCTTGGAATTTCCTAAGCAATAAGTGTGATGAGGCATCTTTTCTTATATTTGGTTTTTGTCCCTGGCTCCTGAAATAGCTCCAGAGCGATGAAGGTGAAAGTAGCATCTTGTGTCATTCCTAACAAGCCCCTTTCAACCACACCCCAGTTAATGTCAATGAGGTGACTTTTGGAAAGCCGCTAAGAATGAGGGTCTTGTTGCCAGGAAAACAAAAATACAGTTAAGAGGGTTGGAATTTTCAGGTCCATCTCCCAAGCCCCCTCAACCTCTGGGGAGGAGAGAGTGGGTAGAGATTGAGATCAACCACCAATGGCTAATGACTTAATCAACCATGCCTATGTAATGACATCTTCATAAAAATCCTAACTGAAGTCCAGAGGGCTTATTGTTGGTAAGCACATCGAAGAGCCTGCAAGGTGGCACTCCCCAAGTGGGCAGGGAAGTTCCACATCCCTCCCCGCTGGCTTGCCCCGTGCATCTCTTCCATTTGGCTGTTCCTGATTTGAATCTTTCATAAAAAACTGACATATGTACATAAACTGTTTCCCTGAGTTCTGTGAGCAATTTTAGCAAATTATCAAACCTGAGGTGTCATGAGAAGCTCCAATTTGTAATCAAGTCAGACCAAAGTTGTGGGCAGCCTGGAGACCTGCCACTTATGATTGGTATAGGAAGTGGGGGGCAGTCTGTGGAACTGAGCCCTTAATTTGTGGGGTCTGTGCTAACTCTGGGTAGTGTTGGAATTAAGGTAAATTATACAACACCCAGTCGGTGTCCATAGGGAATTAAAGAATTGCTTGGTGGGAAAAGCCCACACATTTGGTGTCAGAAGTATTTTAAGAATAGAGAAACAGCTTTTCTTCTTTTAATTTTTCCCCCCAGCACATCCAGAATACAGAAAGAGAAATAGTTTTTCCGTTTACATGTGTTAGTAACTGGTAGAAAATGATTCCAATAAATTTCTAAATAATTATTAGAATTTAAGTGTAATTAACTCAATGAATAGGTTTCTGGGATGACCAACTAGGTGGACGACAGTGCCTTTTACTCAGATGGGGAAAAGTGAAGATCACACTTGTGGTAGGAATGGGAAATCAAAAGTTTGATTTAGAACACGTTTAAGAAAAGATGTCCACATTAGCTATATGACAGTGGAACTCATAGCAAGATTTGGGTAGAGATGTAAATTAGACAGTAGATAGCATTTCAAGCCATGGAAATAGATGAGGTTGCCCAGGAAAACAGTGTGGAATGACAAGAAAAAATGGCCTAGGACTGAGTCCTAAAGAACTTCTACTTTTTAAAGTCAGGTGCATGAAGATGAGCCAAACAGAGAAGAAAAGAACAGACTAGGAAGGTGGTTAAAAAAATAAGCAGAGCATAATGACATGAAAGCCAGAGGAAGAGATGGTTTCAAGGAGAGAGGCAGGGAGAGAGAGAGAGAGAGAGAAAGCTATTGTTAAGAAAGCTGATGAGAATAAAGAAAAAAATAGCTAAAAAGCATTTATTAAGACTTTAACATGAACTTTGGTGGAGTGGTGAGGATGGAAGATTGAAGAGAATGGACTAAGGACAGAGTGGTTAGAAGTTATCTATAAAGAGGAGAACAGATAAGGCAGAATCTAGAACAGGAGAGGAGGTCTAGGAATATTTTTTAAGAAAGAAACCACAGAGAAAGGTGACCTGATGGATGCTATGCTGAGAAACCAACCTTCCTATTCATTGAGTTAGTTACACTTAAATTCTAATAATTACTCAAGAATTTGTTGGGATTATAGACTACCAATTACTAACACTTGTTGAGCAAGCAGACATGAAGGCTATGCTTGGGGACAGTCGGGTGGAAGAAGGAAAATGAGGAAAGAAACTCCTGTGAGAATGAAAAAGAGCTTCTGGTGCCAAGAATCTTCACTGGCTATGCGTAGACTCACCTGTAGCAGTCCAACCCAGGGAAAGCTTTGGGGACCTCGGAAGACACCTCTATGGGGAGCATGCTGCATTGGCTCCTGCTTTATGTAATGTTTCTTAGTCCATTCAGGCTGATATAACAAAATACCATAAACTGGGTAGCTTACAATGAACATTTATTCCTCACAGTTCTGGAGGTTGGGAAGTCTAATATCAAGATGCCGGCAGATTTGGTTTTGGGTAAAGGCTTGCTTCCTCATAGAAAGTCATCTGTTCATTGTAACCTTAGCTGGTAGAAGGGGCAAGGGATTTCTTTGGGTCTTTTTTATAAGGGCACTAATCCCTTAACAGCCTAATTACCAATGCCTTAACGACCTAATCTTTTCCCAAAGGTCCCACTTCCTAATACTATCATCTTTGGGGTTAGCATTTCAACATACGAATTTTGGGGGGACATAAACATTCAGTCCATTGGCGTTTACACAGGTTCCTTCATCAATACAAAAACCTAACCCCCAAAACTGTATCTGTAGGGTTCTTTCATCAAACACATCACCAACCAATTTTCATACAGCCACACACCAGAGGTTTCAAAGATGAAAAAGAATCCAGTAGAGTGGGAATGGCTCAAAAATAGGAGAGAATGGGCATAATAAATGGAACGAAATCCCAGAGAAAGCACAGAGGACCGGATTCAGAAGTCATGAGGAAGGACTGGCTTTCTAACATAATGGGAGAAAGGAGGTATATGGGTAAAAACAAGTTTGCGGATATGGTGGTAGGAAGTTGGAGGAAAACCTGACATTATTTTCTTTGCGAATCATGACATAAGATCTTCTACTAACAGCAAAGAAAGCAGCAGGCAGGCTAAAGGTTAGAAAAGAGTGAAAGAATGTATAAACTGTTTTTCACAGTGAGTCAGTTGACAACACAAATGAAGTAGGATGGCTAGGGAGGCAGAGTCAGCGATCATGAACAGCAGTGCTTGGTTTTGTGTGTTTCAGGTCAGGGACCTACCAAACCTTTCCTAATTCCTTCCGCTGCATTAAATTCTTTCTTTATTTGAGCCTCTAAAGCATTTTGTTCATACCTTAAATCCTGCTTTCTACTAGAATCTTGCTTTATATTGTTTCATTTACCTACCTAAATATAAAATCTCAGTGTAAACAATGGCTTATTCATTCTTGTATCCCTGAAAGCACTAAGCATGGTTCTTTGTGTGAAGTACTGGATTTTTTTGCATTTAGTTATTAAATATATCATATAAAATGGCTCATTTAAAAATGTGGTTTCAAGATTGACTTCATACACTATATAATCAAGAAAGATGAAAGACTCAGAAATCAAAAGACAATTTTAAACCACAGTCAACTAAATTTATTTCTGCTAAAATAAGTATCCTATCCTGAAGGGCAGACATTTTTATCATCCTACTGTCTCAGAAACTAAAGGCAGCGCAGTGGCTTGCACCTGTAATCCAAGCACTTTGGGAGGCCGAGGCAGGTGGATCACCTGAGGTCAGGAGTTCAAGGCCAGCCTGGCAAACATGGCAAAATCCTGTCTCTACTTAAAAAAAATACAAAAAAATTAGCCGAGCATGGTGGTGGGTGCCTGTAATCCCAGCTACTCAGGAGGCTGAGGCATGAGAATCGCTTTAACCTGGGAGGCGGAGGTTGCAGTGAGACAAGATCGTGCCACTGCACTCCAGCCTGGGCGACAGAGTGAGACTCCATCTCAAAAAAAAAAAAAAAAAAAAGACCCAGAAACAAATCCCACGGCATAGAATATGAAGATCAATACCGAATAAACATCATCACCATTTAAAAGTCACATTCTCATTTGGTGATTTAGCTTAGCATAGAATCAGATAGCTTTCTATTCTTTCAGAAGACAGACAAAACCTTTTTTTTTTTTTTTTTTTGAGACAAGAGTCTCGCTTTGTCACCCAGGCTGGAGTGCAGTGGCGCGATCTCGGCTCACTGCAAGCTCCTCCTCCTGGGTTTATACCATTCTCCTGCATCAGCCTCCCGAGTAGCTGGGACTACAGGTGCCCACCACCACGCCTGGCTAATTTTTTGTATTTTTAGTGGAGAACGGGGTTTCACACCGTGTTAGCCAGGATGGTCTCCATCTCCTGACCTTGTGATCCGCCTGCCTTGGCCTCCCAAAGTGCTGGGATTACAGGCATGAGCACCGCACCCAGCCCAGAACTTTCTTTCTAGACATCTACTGCCATTATCAGAGTCCTACAGTTTAATATAATTATTTATTATAATCATTGTTAATAGAAATCACATTTTTTATAGATTAAAAAACTTAAAAATAAAAAAGTACTAAGTTAAAAAAAACTCCACTAGGAGATTACTAAAAATGTAGGCCACATTCATCTTCCTACAATTCTTCACCCACAAAATAAAATCCAATTTAGGAGGCTCCATTAACTCTTTTAATATATTTCTAAATCTTAAATCTATATTTCAAAATGAACATGGTACTTCATATGGGCCTACTTTTCATAATTCTTTCAACTCAATGTTTTAGCCAAAACTGCAAACATTTGAAATTTAATTTTGAATAAAAATTATAGCTTATGCACTAAGACAACATTAGAAAATGTCTTCAGACATTTTGTCAGGTACTTTCCTCATTACACCCAACCAAACACAGAAAGAAATATATATTTTTGAAATGTCAATTACTGCCATGCTATCAAAAGCTGACATTTATTTCAAATTTCTGAAATCCTTCATAAGCAAATATTTGATTAAACAAAAATGGAAAATGTTAGTAGGAGATATAGTTTCCACCTGACTGTTGAGTACATTAGTATCAGAGAAATTCATGTAACTATATTTAAACAGAACTTCAGTTTAGGTTCTTTTCAGACCACAATTACATAACTTGTTCAAAATCCCACTAGTTTCTTCTCAACAGTCTTGGTAAGAGATGAAACTGATATACTTCAGAGGCCATTTCCCTAGGAGTACTGCTTTTAGAAATCATGCAAAACAAAAGCCAAATAGTGATGTTATATTTTAACCCAGGCTGCAGCTATTTGTGTTGATCTGAAAGCTTACAAGTAAATCCACTGTTAGGAATGAGCACTGTGCAAGCTATCAGCTATCAGCGTGAACCCTTCCATGGTTTCCTTTGGTCACGTGGCATCATTATGATTTCCTTCTCCTTGCGTAAGTGGGTAAAGGTCAAGAAATGCCTAGGCAAATACGAAGAGAAGTTATTTTGGCATAGAATCTCATTTTTTACTACCAGCTCCTAACGTTCTTCTCACAATATGCGCACCTATTAGCAGGAGATTGGATTTCTATTTATAGCTCCACATAAAGCTTCAAGGAAATAACCAGCACCTCCTCACCTGAAAAAGGCTTAAGTAAACACTAATTAAAACATTTAGGATCTTAGTTGTATCAATACTTCTGTACCTGAAAGATCTTTTAAATGAAAAGATTTTCTTTTTATTGTTTTATGTACCTAGGATTCTAAGAAACTGAGAAGTCATAGCTTTCCCTTAAATTATACATCATACACCTATTGTAAGAACATAGAAAATTAAATAAATCAAATAATTAAATATTGAGTTAAATGCATGACTACATATATTAAATTTGGAAATTCAAAGCATTAATAGAACAGAGAAACCAGCTAAAACAAATTGTAGCTTTTAAAATAAACAATAAAGCCTGTTATTTATTATCTAAAAGCCAGTACATACATTTACTTCTTTGGTACCCATTAAAATGTTGCATTTGCAGAGGATGTTTAGGGCAGCGAAACTATACTATATTATAATGATGCATACATATCATCATACATTTGTCAAAACCTATAGAATGTATAACACCAAGAGGGAACCCTAATGTAAACCATGAACTTTGGATGATAATGATGTTTCAGAGTAGGTTCATTGATTGTAACAAATGTACCATTGTGGTGCAGGATACTGATAGCCTGGGAGGCTGTTGAGGGCTTTACTGGGGGAGAAAGGAAATCTCTATCTTCCTCTCAATTTTTCTGTTTACCTACAACTGCTCTAAAAAAAAAAAAAAAAAGTCTATTTTTAAAAACAATTTTTAAAAGTCGTATTTGACTCAGATTCAAAATATTATCACACAGGTGATTTATCTTAAAAGTCCATGTGAGTATTGACCTATCTGTCATTTTTTGCAAATCTAAAACAAAAATATTTCAAAATGTTCAGTGGCAGAGAGTACTGGTACCACAAAATCAGGGCAGTAGAAGCAAAGGGGATATAAGATGTGGACATTTTGTAGCTTGAGGAGATGGCACCTACGGAAAAGAGAATTAAGTGTTTATTTGGGAAAATGTTAATGATATACATAGAACATAGAAGCTGGAATAAAGAAGGCATGCTTAGGTTAAAGCAAGGTATACTCCTGGCCTAAAATATCACCATCTTTCTCTGCATGCATGGGACAAAGTAAGAATGGGGGCAGAAAAAAAGGGAAGACTGAGAACACGGAGCACTTAGTCTACTTATTAGCAAAAATAAAGTGAGATTTTCTAAAATCAGGTATAATGTCATCTGCCTCTCCACAAAGCTGTTCTTTTTGGCCACAGTTCTTATGGTCAATTAAGCTGAAATTATTTCCATATACTGAGTTCTAATAAGTACTGGAAAGAAAACTGCAATAGAAAATATTTATTTGTTACACAGTATAATCAGGTATGGTTATAAAAAAATGGGAAAATACTCAAACACTGTAAATTATAATCTAAATTTTAAAAACTAAAAATGAAGTGATTATCATAAAATACTGAATTTGCTATTTAAGCTCATTTAATTCTGTGAATTAAGATGGACCATATGGATGATACTCTTATTTTAACTCCAAATAAAACAAATAGTAAAATATTTGAGGGAAGAAAACAGCAAAGTATGTATATTCTGGGTTTCCAATTAAACTTCAACCTTCTGGTGTTTTCAATTATTCCTGCCAAAATGTAGTTTTCTATTTCTGAAGTTTTTTGGAGATAAGTAGCTTACAAAGTGATAATGTGATGTCTTATGGGTAAAAACATTACAAAACACAGGGCACAAACTTTCCCCAAATATAGAAAATAGTTGAAATGGTTCAATTCATTTTTACCAAGATAAAATACACAGCAAGAGGTAAACAGTGGAGCCAAGACCTAATCAATAATGCCTAGCACTGAAATAATAGTAAAGTCTTCTAAATGTCAATAGTACTAACAGAGACTTGATATACTAGGTTTTGAATATCTAAGTAAAGCTTAAAATACAAAAGCACAAACATAATATAGAAAGAACTATCTACAGTTGATATTCTCACAGACTTTATAATTTATGTAATCATCCTAATAATACTTTGATTTTACTGTCTGTGTCTCTTGTTGCACAGTTTTAAAATATTTCCTTTACTTTAGATATCTGATAAAATTCATTACATTTTCTTATCAAATTTTCTATCAGATACATTATATACTGTAATTATAGCCCCCATAAATTGACAAATTTATTGATTTGCCTCTTCGCATTGGTAGCAAATTGAAATCGTAAGTCTTCTAAAAGAATGTCAAGTTCTTCACCAAATTAATGTGTGAAGTCTTCAAGATGGCTTTAATTTGTGCCACCTGATAACAACCTTTTCTGGATTTATTACTGTCTCTTTCCACTGGTTCACTGCTTCAATGTTATTACTGTCTTCACTTATCCAAATCTGTAAAGGAAAGTACGTACAATCATTTAACTTGACACAATAATAACCAAGTTCAGACAGTTAGTTACTCTTATCGATGGAAGAAATTTGGAAGTTTGCTTTACATATTTTAAATTAAACATCTTTCTTTTTTCCAAAAGTCAGATTGATTTCTCTATTTGACATTTAAATGCTAAAACATTTAACCTGTTCAGTCATTCTGAAGACTAGTTTATAAGGTTCAATTCAATTCAAAAATTCAAGGTGAAATATTATAAAATCATTTCCCCAGAACAGTTATTAGTATCCTTTCCTATTCAACAAATCTAGAAGCTCAACTTAAAACTGATCCCAACCACTCAAAAACATTTTTGTAAAGATAATTAAACTGAGGCTAATCATGATTCAAATTAGATTAGTAAGGAATGTGCATTTTAAATCACGTTTTACATGAAATAAAGTGTAATCTTAATTAAAATCTAATAAATAGTCATTCTTGATCAATAGTAATTTCATAGTACGCACTGCTTATGTAACTTAAATACTACATGTGAATGTATACATAGTATTATGCAAATTGTAAAAAAGACACCACAATAATTATATTACTATGAAGATAAGGAAGACAAGGAATAAAAAAACTTGAATTTTCACCTTACCTCTAGCACTAACAAATGCTTTTACCTTGGAGTTAACTTCTCTGAGATTCAGTTTCTAAGAGATTGGAGCAGGTCATTGGTTTAAACCTTTTTCCTTTTCTTTCTTGGTCTAAAGAACCTTCCTTTCAAATGAAATCTTACAAATAATCCCAGTATGTAAAACAGACATTAGAGTACTTTGGTTGATACAGGGGTGGAAGATCTTGAGTTCACTTTTGGCGACCCCATCATAGTTCCTCCTAAGGCTATACCAGATAAGTCATAGGGAGCAGATGACCAGCAAGAACCTTTCCAGAATTATTGTTCTAACTAGAATCTTAACCAAGAGAATGGAATCACCACAAATGTTATCATGAAAATCATCTCAAGTAAATTTCCTATTCCATTCATACCATTAAGTTGAGGCTTGATGATAAACGAAAACTTTAACTGAATTGGCTTCATAAAGGCTTAAGGGCTTTCAAAAGTATGCTGGATATATGAATTCTTGAATTCAAGCTCTTTTCCAAATAATAAATGATAAACAAAACATTTTAATTAATATTTTATGTAAAAACATGTATTAAAAAGTAAATCAAGGAGCTGATATCAATCTTTGAAAATTCATATATAATTTGAGGATTTCATGTAGACTTAATAATATCTTGTCAAGTTGAAGCTTTTAAACCAATAATACAGATTTTGGAATTTAAATGTGGTTCAAACAATTGCAATTAAGGTAAAAGATAATGGACAGCTACCACTAGTCTATTCAGAGTAAGGAAAGGAAACAAGTTCCTAGAGGACTGGCAAGTTAGCAAGTGTTATGTTGTCTTATACAAATTGTACCAAGATTTTAAAATAATTCAGACAGCAGTATTAACTAAATAATATCACAACCACTGTTAAAACAGACATGTTCTAGGAATTCAAAACTAACATAACTCAGGTAAGAGCATATAAAAAGTGCCCATGTTAAACATTAAATCAAAGATTAAACAAAATAAAGCAAATTTGATACTCAAAGCCTTAAGAAATTGATTTAAATCCTTAATGTTCCCTCTTTCCACAAGGAACAAGTCAGTAGTACTGAAAAATTGATAATTCTTATTGTTTTTAAAGTAAAAAAGCTCAGAAAAAAAATATTTAAAGATAAACCTGATTGCTCAGAAATTCCAACTATTTGTATTAAAGCAAAAAGTCTGACAAGTTTTTATTTTTGTAGCAACATTGAATTTTATGATGCTGAAGAACTGTACTCTATTCAACTTTAATATTATCCTGCATTCCCTTTGTTAACTGACTGTTTAAATGCATAGAAAAATACAAGGAAGGATAAAAACTCCTACTAACCTGGCCCACAAAGTGTTTTCTTCTTACAGAGCTTCGACTGTAAAGCTTAATGAGAAAAACAATTTCTTTTTCACTCTGTATAAGTGGAAAAATCATAGTCTCTCCCCACTTGACTCTTCCATTGGAGGCCTTCAGTAAGCGTGTCTTTTTCTTATAAATCAACTCTCCCGAGCTAAACATTCCCACCTTCACAAAAAAACCTAAAAAATTAGAAATATTGGTTTATAAAATGTTATTCAAAATACCATATAAAGATGTGTATATACACATCCAAGTTGGAATTCATATATATAACATTTATTGTAAAAATATAGATAAGTCACTTTTAAATGTCTGATGAGCTACAACCATAACAGAAAACAGCTCTAGTCAACTTTATAACTTTGGCCATACTTTACTACTGTAACTTTAAATGAACTTAATCTTTCTGTGGCTGAATGCCATTAAAGACTGGAAATGGAGGCATAAACAACAATCACAGTAAAAGAGTGCACACTGAAAAGGATCACACTAAAGAGAGGTGCCAATTTTTGGACAGCTGGAGGTATTTATTTCACAATTATATAGGTAAAATATAAAAGACTCCAGGAGTTAAGTATATGCCCACTAGATAAAATCTGTACTTTAAATAAATTTGAGACATATAGAGCTTCCAGTAATGGCAGAATAGCTTGTATAAACTAACCTTCCCATAAACAACTATGATAAACTTCGGGAAAAAATTTTAAAACACTAAAAGCAGAAAGAAAATGGAGGGAAGTCAACTGGTAAAAGATGGGAACTTCACTGGGTAAAATTCAGGTTGATATAGTTTTTACCTAAGCATACTCCCCTATCCGACTGACACACAGTGCCTACAGGTCAAGCATAAAGTACAGTCTGACCAATTGGAGGCGACAGAGCTGGGCTGCCAGGGAAGCAAGAAACTGAGAACTCCCAGAAAGGTGGGAGCCACAAAGTGAGAGCTGAGATCCGACCATTGGATTGATAGAATGAAGAGTTGTGGTCATCCTGATGAGCTGTTTTAAGGGAAGCCCGTTATAAACAGCATCTGTTGTCCTTGTTTCCTAGAATTAATTATATATAGTCTTGATGATTTATTCCAAGTTAGGTTTTATTTGCTTATTTTTATTTTAGGATTTTCCATCTATCTACATAGGTGACATTAGTCTATAATTACTGTTTGTGTGTGCTATCCATTCTGTTTTAGTATCAAGAATATGCTGACCTCACAAAATTACTTTTTCCATCTTCTTTTCATGCTTTGGAACAGCTTATATACAACAGAAATTACATGTTCCTTGAAAATTTGGTAGAACGTTCCAGTACAATTACCTTGGCCTAGTGCTTTTATTAGAGGCAGTTCTTTTAACTACCTTTTCATGCTTATTCTTTTATTCAGATTTTCTTCCTCTTCTTAAGATTCTACTTTCAACCGCTGAATTTCTCAGAAAGTCATTTATTTTACATAGATACTCAAATAAATTGGTATAGCTACATATGGTATTGCTTTATATATGATAGAATCTCTTCCGAATTTGAAATTATATCCTCTTCATTGCTCAGAATATCATTCATGTTTTCTCTATTTTTTTCACTTGATGTCACCTTCTATAGATTTGTCTATTTTAATGATTCTTTCAAAGAAACAGCTTTTAGTTTTATTGATTATGCCTTTTGTGGTTGTCTCCATATCTGTCACCTTCAACTTTAGCTTTAATACCTTACTCTAATTTCTTTGGGTTTGTTGTTTTTCTAGCTTCTTGAATTGAATGCTCAGTTTCATTTATTTTTAGTCTTTCTAGTTACGGTGAACATGCATTGCTTTTGCCTGCCCCTAGACAGTTCCTTTCTTTTAGTAGGGAAAAGGGGCACTTCTGCCCACTCAAATCTCTAGGACTAGACAACCAAAGTATCACAACCCCTGGTTGTACACAAAACACAGGAAGAGAAAAGTGTTTCTAGGTTTGTTTTTGATATATATATATTTTTACAATTAAGTTTCTAGTTAGCAGGGCATTCCACAAAGGGCACAGACCTAGAGAGAGGATAAATCATTTCAGGTGGTAAAATATAACTGAAAATCCTCTAGACATTCAACCTGTATGAACTGATGAGCTAAATAAAAAACAGTATCAAAGGCAGACAGGTCATCACTGGATAACACTCAAGAGACCACTGTATTAAGGTAGACACAATGGCTAAAATTTGAAATCTTATAATTTTAAATTTAAAGTAAATAAGTTAAATAATAAAAGTTACTAAGATTTTAATCTCCATTGTAAGAAACATAGAAAAAATACTTTCTATTACTAATACTTTCTGAAGATTCTACTTTGAACCACTGATATACTTACTCAAAGTCAGAGGTGTTGATGAGATTGGAAGGTATTGTGCCTCAAGAATTTGTAACTGAATTCTGCTATTTACTGCTTGAAAACAAGTCCCCAATTCAAGTTCTGCATGGCAAACCTGCATATCAAAAAAGTGTCATTTGGTAGTTAAGAATAAAGTTTTTGGGATAATTCAAAAATTAAAAGCTAAAAAGCTAAGGTTAGAAATTTTGAAAGTATTCCTTTCTAATAATATTCAAAACTATAAGTTACAAGAGAAAGTTAAGAAGATAAATATCATGAATTCTTTAAAGTACTCATTTGCATGGATTCTGAAAATACAGGTTATATCTACGTACTGAAACTTCAAAATCAGTGACACCTAGAGCCAATTCAAATTAAAAGCAAATTAAATTAATAAGCAGTATCACTGGAGAAAATGCCAGTGAAATTAACACAAAAGGAATACACTTTCAAAACAACTAAATGTAGTCAAATTATTTTTAGAGAACACATGAAATATGATTAAAAAGTTACATATGAAAATCATCATTTTTTTCTAACTATGGAGATCAGAGTAGGTGCTACCAAAATCAGAAGACAGCAATAAACAGATCTGTGGATTCAGAGTTGAATTACTATGCTGAATGGAAGCAAGCTAAAGAAAGCTGGCAAGAAGGAAGCTAGTCAAAGTGATGAGGCAGTAAATAATAAGGAAAAGGTCAAAGAAAACCTGAGGCAAACAGCAAAATGAAGGAGACTTAGAGAAGAGGAAAAATTAAAATGTGTTCTTCGGTACTGCTGACCAACAGCAGAAGAAAGTTGGTAATTTGTCTGTGAAATACAACACAAGCCAGACTACTTAGGCGGATTCCAAGGTCCTTGGACTGAAAAATAAAAGGGAGAACGGTTGTCCAAACACAAAAACACTATTGTTTACATGTTGAAAAGAGTGAGAATAGGAATAAAGTAGGAACATAATGTTCACAGATCATACTAGGGCTCAGCACAGACAGACACAAAAGTCTTCGTTAGTACTGATTCCAATAAAGTTACAGAACAACTGAATGACACTTGATGAAGACATTTATATTTGATATTGCTCAGTATTCCCCAATAACTGGCTCATGGCTTATTGGGGGAAAAACAACAACAACAAACAAACAAACAAACAAAACCCAACCTTTCCATATACATAACATTGACAGAAGCTTGGTGTTTTCTTAAAATATGATTCTGTATTTCAAACCAGTCATGCCATAAGAAATGAAGAGATAGAAAATGAAAAATGAATTGCTTAACAAGTACAAACTCAACTGCTGGAATTTAATTTCCCCTTGAAAAGGTCTAAATTGATGATAAAACTTGTTATTTGGCAACAAATGCTGACTTCTAATAAATAAGTTAATTTATTGCTTTTGATTGTAATCAGAATGAGAATGAACTAAACTTTTCACATGAACTAACTTGGTAGCCATAAAAAAAAAAAAAAAAAACCTTTGCTGATTGAAAAAAAATTGCTGTCCTTGGCATTTAAAAAATATATTTTAAAAGATAGAGTCACACTGTTTATAAAACACAAGGGAAATCATGGTTAAATTTTTTTATTATTTTTTATTACGGTTTTGTACCCACAGTGTAATAACACTTACGAAAACACGTGAAGGTGGCAAAACTTCTCTTATTGTTACACAATTGTAGAGTTCACTCTCATAAAACAGAGCGGCATTTGGCAATAGGCTTACCATTTCCAAACACTTGCCAAGGTTATTTCACAAATTCAATTCATGTTCCAGGACATTAATTCAGATCATGAAAAACTATTCAAAGATTTAAACTATCGGCCAGGTGCAGTGGCTCACGCATGTAATCCCAGCACTTTGGGAGGCCGAGGCGGGCGGATCACGAGGTCAGGAGATCGAGACCACCCTGGCTAACACGGTGAAACCCCGTTTCTACTAAAAAAAACAAAAAAATAGAAAAAATTAGCCAGGCGTGGTGGCGGGTGCCTGTAGTCCCAGCTACTTAGGAGGCTGAGGCAGCAGAATGTAGTGAAGCCAGGAGGCGGAGCTTGCAGTGAGCCGAGATCGCACCACTGTACTCCAGCCTAGGCGACAGAGAGAGACTCCATCTCAAAAAAAACAAAAAACAAAAAACAAACAAAAAAAACAGGGCAGCATTTGGCAATATGCCTACCATTTCCCACTTGCCAAGGTTATTTCACAAATTCAATTCATGTTCCAGGACATTAATTCAGATCATGAAAAACTATTCAAAGATTTAAACTATTTAAATCTCATAATAACCAAAAAATTAAAATTCCAATCAATTAGCAGGTATGTACTGACTGCATTTAATAAGCACAAAACTGCTCCTGAGTAATGTATCCTTTTATTCAGAAAAGAAAACATCGTTAGCCTTCCTGGAAGGGGTGAAATGAAATGCTGAGCATCATTAGAGAACATCACGATCTGGTGATGTTCGAGCATATCTTCTTAGGCGGGTAATACATGGCAGAGTTAAAAGAGCTGGCTTTGGAATCAGACTGCCTCCATTCAAATCCTGACTCCCCAACTACTGGCTGTATGACCTCAGGCAAGTGTTCCCCGATCTCCACAAAAGGGATAAAGAGCACCAAGGTTATAATTTTGATGTGATCATTAGATCACGTAGCATTGAGGCAGCCATAAGATAAATCTCTGTAAATGCTAGCTATTTCTTCAGGAAAATGTATTTCTTCCACATTATTCAATATCAAAATTTGAGATCTGAAGTAATTATTTACATTACTATTTGTCAAGGTCAAGAACTCTTTATTGAGTAAAAATCCGAAAGTTGTGCTGTTCATGGTGAAACAGTTGTCAGTGTGGATGGGAAATTACGGCTCTTTAAACGTCACAGTTAGAATATTTATTTTCCTCTTCAACACATTAAAACAAAGCATACTATTATTGCTTTAGCCAATAATGTGAAACATTCACACTTATTAACATAAACTCACTGGTCCAGCATAGCCCAAACACAGTTCTTTCAGGATATCAATCTATAACCCTAGCACCTGGCATTCAGAAAATACACAAATATTTATAAAATCTCTGATACATGAAATATGGTTTAGTAGAAATTTAGCCATAATTATTCATTCATATTTTCCAATGCAGATAATAATATCTCAATTTCCCAGAAAATCCCTGAGTTCTCTTCTTATATACTCTGTTTTTAAAGTTTTAATATACGAATTATCTATTTGAATAGTGTATTTGTGCCTTCTGTAAACTATGGCTGCAGATTACTACCTACTAAGCTAGTGTCAAAAATGCCAGTGACAAACTCCTGTCATGGTTACAGAACAGCACACTGGGGGTTGGAATAAAGAATAATAGGCAAGGCTGGGCGCAGTGGCACATGCCTGCAATCCCAGCAAATTCGGGAGGCCGAGGCAGGATGATTGTTTGAACTCATGAGTTTGATACCAGAAAGGGCAATATAGTAAGACCCCTCATCTCTACTAAAAGTTAAAAAAATTAGCTGGGCATGGTGGTGTGCCTGTAGTCTTAGCTACTCAGGAGGCTGAGGTGGGAGGATTGCTTGGGCTGGGAGATGGAGGAGGCAGTGAGCTGTGATTGCGCACCACACTCCATGCTGGGCTACAGAGCTTTCTTTCTTCCTCGAAAAAAAGGAAAGGGAAGAAAAGGAAAGGAAAGAGAAGGAAAAGGAAGGAAGGAAGGAAAGGAAACAAAAGGAAGGATAGATACATGTTTCTGCCCCATATCCCCAAAAATTCTCATTTTTTTTAGTTTATGTATGAGCATTTTTTTAAAGCTCCCAGATGATTCTAACGTATACCCAGAGGTAAGAAGCACTTCCAGTCACCTTAAATATTTTTGGAAACAGGTAAAATATAAATCCCATACAAATTTAAAACCGCATATAGGTTTGACCTTATAAAAGCTTAAGACTGATTTTTATAAATATTATCCTAACATTCAATCTATGCAATTTAATTAGAAATTCCTAAACAATTTAAAAACAGTGTTCAGTTAGCTGAGAGAAGCAAATAGCAGGTCCCAATCAGCACCATTAGGTAATAAAGCTTTTTACAGAAAAAAAACAAAATCAGCTATAAAAACTTCTAACCAATTTATGAGCTGCTGTATAGCTTACTCATGGTTAAAACAACTTTCCTAATCTATTTCAGGGCAATCTCTGATTAAGTTTGGAATTTATGATTCTTTCTTGTTTTTCCTAAGTTATCAGCTACCTAAAAAAACTTAAAAAAAAAAAAGGTTATTCATACTTCAGAGTTACTTCCCCTGAAGTATAAAACATTAATAAGAAATGTGCTAGGAGAGGCCGGGTGCGGTGGCTCACACCTGTAATCCCAGCACTTTGGGAGGCCGAGGTAGGCAGATCACGAGGTCAGGAGATCGAGACCATCCTGGCTAACACAGTGAAACCCCGTCTCTACTAAAAATACAAAAAAATTAGCCAGGCATGGTGACGGGCGCCTGTAGTCCCAGCTACTCGGAAGGCTGAGGCAGGAGAATGGTGTGAACCCAGGAGGCGGAGCTTGCAGTGAGCCAAGATCGCACCACTGCACTCCAGCCTGGGCAACAGAGCGAGAGTGCATCTCAAAAAAAGAAAGAAATGTGCTAGAAGAAGGTAACCCTGAGGTTATTTTCCAATGGAGAAAGAAAACAGTTCTGTTAATATTTTATCAATAATTTCTAAAATATTATTTGAAAATAATATTATTGCTACTTGAGAGCCTTCCAGATCCTCTAATATTCTATTCAGGTTATCCTCTAACAAACAAAAACCCATCCACCAAATAATTCTAAAAGTATGAAATACTCTTAACATACTATTATCACTTACAGAAATTTTTGAAGGTGCTGATATATCCAAAGAGTAATCCATTTCCTGTGTGCTAAGGGTTCTGAGTGACAGTGAGCATTCTCCAATGGTTTTCTTCTTGGGAGTCTGAGTTTGAATCTTAAATACAAGCCTTACAGTTTGTAGACTTTGAAGTTTAATAGCAAATACAAACGTTTCCATAAATTCAATAGCCTTAAAAAAAAAACAAGAAAACATAAAATATATAAATAAAAGGCTTATATGCCAATACAAAATAATATTTTATATTTAGGAAAGGTATATTTAATTCTTTTTACAACAAAACATCTTTTTAATGTGAATGAAAATAAGAATGGCAATGATTTGTTTTTCTAGAGTTTATCCTGGATACTACCTTTCTTAATTTCACAAATCATCCTTTAAATTATTTAGGAATTCAGGTCATATCAACACCATGCTCACCACAATACAGCTTTTTCCCTTTTTGAAAATTAATTGTTTTTCCATCTTTGGTTCTGGCATCTTTCCTGTCATCGATACCATTCTTCAACAGTTCAGGAGAGTGGTGCAAGAATCTCATATGCAAGCACTCTCTTGTTCACAGTATCTAACTTGTTCACATAAAGAGATTTGAATTGTTTCCTTAAAGGAGTTATTTTTTGTCTAAGGAATCTTCCCATCTATCTCAGGCTTCAATTTCTCTTTTGGTGACATTTATTCCACCCTTTCCGATCTGAAAATCTAACTATGAGTTTAAAATTATACCTTCTCTCCTAAGCACCCATCTCAGTCAGCAAGTCAGTGTTTTCTAGCCTCAGAACATTTTTAAATGCTCTTGTTACTTTTAGTATTTTTAAATCCTTGGCTTACTATGGGCTAACATGTTCTTGACACTAGACTGTTCTTTGCCATACCCTTCCTTCTTTCCATCTTTAATGCATCCACTGAGAAAGGAGCTTTTATTCCTTTTGAAAAGGCAAGATATCTGGGCAACTAGCATAAACATTTTGAATACAGGCATACCTTATTTTACTGTACTTTGCTTTAATGTGCTTCATAGACATTACATTTTTTACAAATTGAAGGTTCATGGCAACAGTGTTGAGTAAGTCTATCAGTGTCATTTTTCCAACAGCATGTGCTCACTTCATGTCTCTGTCACATTTTGGTAATTCTCATAATAGTTCAAACTTTTTCATTATTATTATATCTGTTATGGTGACCTGTGATCAGTAATCTTTGATATTACTATTGTAATTGTTTTGGAGTGCCACGAACCACACCTATATAAGATGGGCAACTTAATCGATAAATGTGTGTGTTCTGATGGCTCCGGCAACCAGCTGTTCCATCTCTCTCCCTGTCCTCAGGCCTCCCTGTTTCCTAAGACACAACAATATTGAAATTAGGCCAATTAATAACCTTAAAATGCCCTCTAAGTGTTCAAGGGAAAGGAACAAACATACATCTCTGACTTTAAATCAAAAGCTAGAAATGACTAAGCTTAGTGAGGAAGCTATGTTGAAAGCCGAGAAAGACGAAAAGCTGGGCCTTTTATACCACTTAGTCAAGTTGTGAATGCAAAGGAAAAATTATTGAAGGAAATTAAACGTGCTACTCCAGTGAACATACAAATAAGAAAGTGAAACAGCCTTATTGCTGATGTGGAGAGAGTTTTATTTGTCTGGAGAGAAAATCAAATCAGCCACAACATTCCCTTAAGCCAAAACCTAATCCAGAGCAAGGTCCTAACTTTCTTCAATTCTATGAAGGCTGAGAGAGGTGAAGAAGCTGAAGAAGAAAAACTAAAAGCTAGTAGAGGTTGGTTCACGAGGTTTAAGGAAAGAAACAGTCTCCAAAACATAAAAGTGCAAGGTGAAGTAGCAAGTGCTAATGCAGTAGTTGCAGCAAGTTACCCAGAAGATCTAGCTAAGAAGGTGGCTACATTCAACAACCGATTTTCAATGTAGACAAAAGAGTCTTCTGTTGGAAGACGATGCCATCTAGGACTTTCACAGTTACAGAGAAATCAATGCCTGACTTCAAGGCCTCAAAGGACTAAGCTGACTCTCCTGTTAGGGGCTAATGCAATCAGTCACTTTGAGTTGAAGCCAACACTCACTTACCGTTTTGAAAATCCTAGGGCCCTTAAGTATTATACTAAATTAACTATGCCTGTGCTCTATAAATGGAACCACAAAGCCTGGATAACAGCATATCTGTTTACAGAATGGTTTACTAAATATTTTAAGTCTACCATTGAGATCTACTGCTCAAAAAAAAAAAAAAAAGATTCCTTTCAAAACATTATTTCTCATTGACAATGCACTTCGTCACCCAAGAGCCCTGACAGAGATGTATACAGAGATGAATGTTATTTTCATGTCTGCAAACACATCCATTCTGCATCCCATGGATCAGGGAGTAATTTCAACTTTCAAGTGTTATTACTTAAAAAATAAATTTTGTAAGGCTATCGCTGCCATAGGTAGTGATTCCTCTGATGGACCTGGGCAAAAGCAATTGAAAACTTTTTAGAAAGGATTGAGGATTTTAGATGCAATTAAAATTCATGATGCATGAAAGAGGTCAAAAAAAGGACATTAGCAGGAATCTGGAAGAAGTTTATTCTAACCCTCATGGTGACTTTGAGGGATTCAAGATTTCGGCAGAGGAAGTAATTGCAGATGTGGTGTAAACAGCAAGAGAACTAGAATTAGAAGTGGATCCTGAAGATGCAATTGAATGGCTGCCATCTCACGATAAAATATGAACAGATAAGGAGTTGCTTCTTACACATGGGCAAAGAAAGTAGTTTCTGGAGATGGAATCTACTCCTGGTGAAGATGCTGTGAACATTGCTGAAATGAATTCAGAGGATTCAGAATATTACATAAACTTAGCTGAAAAGCAATAGCAGGGTTTGAGAGGATGGAATCCAATTTTGAAAGAAGTTCTACTGTGGATAAAATGCTATCAAACAGCATCATATACTACGGGGAACTTTTTTATGAAAGGAAGAGTCAATAGATGTGGCCAACTTCACTGTTGTCTTATTTTAAGAAACTGCCACAGCCACTTCAACCTTCACTAAACACCACCCTGATCGTTCAGCAACCATCAACATCAAGGCAAAACCTTCCACCAGCAAAAAAATTACAACTTGCTGAAGACTAATTCTAACATTTTTTAGAAATAAAGTATTTTAAATTAAAGTATGTAAATTACTTTTTTAGACATAATGCTATCACACACTTAATGGACTACAGTATAAAGATAACTTTTGTATGCACTGGGAAACCAAAAAACTCATGTGACCTGCTTTATTGCAATGTTCGTTTTAGTGTGGCGGTCTGGAACTGAACCTACAGTATCTCTGAAGCATGCCTATACTGTGCCCAAAATGTTACTCTTGTTGTAATAGCTTATGTCTGTCTGTACAGTCAGAATTGTCTTTCTGAGGGTCTCACAACTACTGAGCTATCTTTTTCTTTTACAGTCTCAAGTCATAGAATCACACCAATTATATATTACATGCAAAATGTTTAATGAGCTTACAAATTAAGCAAGTGTGATGCTTCATTTCACGCTTTCCATATTTTGCCAAATAGGAGTCTCCCAAACAACTTTATATATAACAATAAAATTGTAAAATGAAAGATTCCATACAAGTTTTAATATGGGAACATTTTTCCTAACTTTTCCTAAGTTAAATTGGCTTTATTTGAAAATCAAAAAGTAAAATTGTTTAATTCAGGAAGTATTCATCTATGAGTGTCAAGGTTATAATGAGTTACGGTTTATTTCTAGCTAGACTTTCAATGATACATATTTTCATAAAGTGAGATCCTAATATATATATATACATATACACATACATACATATATACACATTCATACATATATACACATACACACACACCCCAATTTTGATCATTGCCTTTTTCATTTATTAAAAATATTTTTCCAGTTCCTTAAAAACTCTTCCTAAACATTAGTTTTCATAGTTACCTAGTTTTCTATCACATGGTGTTATGGGATGAATTACACCCCCCTAAAAAAGATATGTTGAAGTCCTGAGCCCCAGCATCTAATAATGTGAACTCATTTGGAAACAGGGTCACTGTAGATGTGATCAGTGAAGTTAGGAAGAGGTAATTCTGATGTAAGGTGGACCCCTAATGACTAGTATCCTTTTAAGAAGATGGCCATGTGAATACACAGAACACAGGTATAATGCCATGTGAAGACAGAAGCAGAGACTGGAGTGATCTACAAGCCAGGGAATGTCAAGGATTGCTGGCAACACAATAGCTGGAAGAGAGGCATGGAACAGATTCACCCTCAGAGAAGGAATCAACACTGCTGACATTTTAATTTTGGACTTTCTCCAAAGCTGCAAGAGAGAAAATTCTGTTGCTGTAAATCACCAACTTTGTGGTACAGTACTGTGTTATGGTAGCCCTAGGAAACTAATACACATAGGTACACCATTAGGTTTTTCAACCATTCCTCTGTATGACACATTTGGAGTTTTTTCAATTTTTCTTCAAACAAAACTTCCAAGAATATTTTATATATTTTTGTTTGTATTTTATTTCCACAGAAATAATTTCCAGTTTCAAAGTAGAATTACTGTTTAAAAGTATAGATATTTTAAGGTTTTGACATGTAGTGTCAAGATAATTTCTAAGAAGTTGTATGTTCTAGAATACCTGTAAAATTTTTCCTAATTCTAAGAAGAAAGGAAAGAAAGAAAGAAGAAGAAACAGAAAGCAATATGCAATTTAAATCTGTATTTCTATGATTAATAGTGAGAAGAAACTTTTTATATGTTTATTAGTCATTTGAATGATATTATTTTAAAATGATGTCTTTTAGAAGATATCTTTTCATTTGCATAGAAAAACAATAATCTTTTAACCTATAACAAATGACAGAAATGAATATGTATTTAAATTAATGTAAAATCTAGGATCTACAAAACCAAACTCAGGATCATAAGTCCTTCTGTTATACTAATTGGAAATATTTAAAAGAAATTCATTGCAATCATGAATTTATTTTTCAAAGCCAAAGTGGGTTGGGGGAAAGAGAAGCCAAGATTTATTTCCTTTCACACAAGAAAAGTAAACAGGTTTCTTAGATATTGTTCATCTTCTATATATTCTAGTGAATAAGATATTCTTTTTAAATGCATCTTAATACTAGACAATGAAATATCAAATATTTTTCAGACTCAAAGTTGCCTTGAAAAAGCAACAACACATAGTTGTAGTTTCCCTAAGATAAAAGACTTTCTTATTCTGATTTGTTTACATGGGTAAAAGTGACAAATATGAAAAAAAAAAACAGAAAAGAAATTCAAACACAAACAGCCACTTACGTTGGAACCTTCCTTGGCTGAAGATTTGAAATGCACTGGTTTGGGCAATGTAAGTGTTCCTTTTATAGAAACAGTAGGAGTATCTCCATAACTAGAGGGCCAACTTAAATCTCTGCACTAAAAAAATTAAAAATACAGTTTGAATTTTACAAAGGATCCAACAATACAAACATTTGATGTATTTCTTGAGGTACTGACTTTAGATAAAAACTATAAAAATAAACTTGTCTACTGAGACCTCATGTTGCATCCACATTAAGCAAATTTTGACATATAATATTCTAGATGTCATGTCAATTTCCCTCTTGAGCTTAAAAACACACATACTACCATCATACTATAGATTTTTTTCTTAGATGCTTTATTAAATACTATTTTCTGTAAAAATATTAAAGAATTCCAAATTTCAAAGGTGGCATTGGCCCATTCCCCAGAAAAGGGCAACAGTAAATGTTTACAATGTCTAAATATTCAATTTTGTAATAAAAGCTGGTATTAACTATACTAATTTACCTGTAAAACTGTGATCCAGATCTGTTCTACTGAAGAATTATAAAACAATTTCACATTCAGTCTCCCAAAGTCCCTTTCATCTCCTGATAGAGTAATTGTATCTGGATTATAAAAGGACAAAGATGTTTCAAATGCCATGCAATCCTTCTAACCCAATTAAGCTTTGATACAATCCAATTTAAGAGCACAATTTTAAAATGCTACAATTATTTTTTAAAGTTCACAATCTAAGAAGACAAAAATCACACTTTAATGTATTTATTGAAGCACTAGAGGGAAGATATATACTATAAAAAGGTCTCATGGTTTTAAAAACTTAACCCAATTGGAGTGAGGGATTTAAATTAAAACTAAGAGAAATCTTTCCAAATAACATTTATATGGCCTTAATACTGTATTCTTCTGGAGGCTCCTTCACTAGTACACTTTAATACAAGCAAAAGATATTCAACTGCTTCACTTTTTAAAAAGCCACACTTCTACCTGAACACTGAGAAATGGACCATGTGATCTGAGTATCCATATGCTGATAACACTACCAACATAGTTTTATTTAGACTTAATTTATTATATCAACATAGTAGATATAATCATCTAGGGTTTTTCACCTTATATACACTTTCAAGTTACTATTGAGTAGAAATAATTATCTTAAGAGTATAAAAGTAGGATACTTTATTCCTTACCCAGGCTTCTGTTACTCCCCTGAGAATTTTTCCTTGAAGAAGAACTACTGGGTACACTGGACAATGAATCATGTCTCTATAAATAAAATTATTCTTTAATCAGAAATTGCATATGAAACCTTAAGGATTCTAATACATATGCCTCAATATCCATCCAAGTAACAAACTGTATGCTAACTATTTTGACAGTGTTACAGGTCAGAATTTCCCACTTACAGGTAGTAAAAAAAAAAAAAAAAAAAAAAAAGCTTTTGGCATTTGTTAGGAATATCTTAAATATCTTACAAGATAATATACTGGAAAGCCTTTGCTGTTTTTGGTTTGATTTTGTAATAAGGAGAAAGATATTACTGCTTAAGTTTCATACCTGAGAGTATTAATGAAAATGAGAATTTATTTAGAAATAGCCTGCTATGGAAAAACTTGTAAAGCAGCAATTATCAAAGCATAGTCAATCTGGACTTGCAGCAACAGTATCATTTGGAACTTGGTAGGAATACAAACTCAGGCCCTACTGCAGAGCTACTGAATTAAGAACTCTGAGGATGAAGCCTGTCATCCTGTGTTTTAACAAGCTCTCCAAACAATTCTGATACGTGTTAAACAACTGCTGCTATAAAAAATTAAATCTATAAAAAGTTAACTCAGTTGAGGATTAAGGATTATCTAGAATGTATTTCCACTTTATAAAATATATGTATATATATTCACATGAAAACAAGACCATGAGTACATATAAAAACATTTTCACATTGCACTTACTCTGAGTTATAGGAAATACAGGAATTTGTCTTTCTATTTTGCTTACTTCTATTTCCTAATTTTAAATAATTACAGTTTACTTGTAATAAAAAAGAAACATTTTTTAAAACATCAAAATAATTCTCAATTCCTTTTCAAAACCAGGAGGATGCAGTGTTAATATTAGTGAATAAAGTCCTACATCTCAAAAGAAATATAATTTTTAAAACTAGCTGGTTATATTCAGTAAGAAAAGCTAAATTAATAAGCATTTTTAATTACATCATTTTAAATACCAACTGTTTCAAGGTTCCCTGAGAGCATACCAACTGAGATATAAAATTTATTGAAAAAAGAAAAACTACTGCCTTTTAGCAATCAAATAACAGCTTTCTAAAATAATATACATGGGAAATATCAATTATTTATTCTTCAGATATCAGAACGGATACATCTACAAAAAATATACAACATATTCCTAATGTAATTCATACATTTCTGAATTTTTAATTTGAAAGGAAATTATCACATATAATTAAATTTATGTAGATAATTCACCTGGATGAATCGTTGAGATGAGCTTGTAAGATCAAACATAGATTTGCTTAGCCCAGGGGAACCGGGAAGTTTGTTGGTCCTTAAATCACAAACTACAAAGGGATATGAGAAAAGTATATATTTTTAAGAAACACTGGAATTCTACTTAATTACCATGAACTAAATCTCTGTAGCAATACATCATGAATATTTTGTGTAAATCTACAGAAGAGATAAAGCCTTCTAATAAAAATTTTTTTAACTTAAAAAATTTTTTTTCAATTATTTTTTGTTTGAAACAGAAATCAACATAAATCAAACAACACATTTTCATATCTACATCAATTATCAAACAGGGAAAATTACTTTTTTCTTTACATTCCCCATTCCTTGATCCAATAAATATAATCTAAGAGTAAATACTCTGTATTAAGTGTAATGCAACTATTTATTATTAATAAGCATGTATTACTTTTAAAAATCAATACCCAATCCCATGTGTTTCTATATTTCTAGTCTGTATTTTTAGTTTCCCCCCTACACTGTAAGATCTGTGAAGAAAGGAACTTTGTATGCCAATTGTATATTCTAGCGCAGTAGTGAATGCAAGGCAGGCCCTTAAAAGTATTTCTTCTTTATTTTCAGTACCTCACCCTAAATTCACTGGTTGAGATATATACATACACACATATATATATATATACACACACACACATATGTATACATATATATACACATACATATATGTGTGTATATATATATATATATCCTGAAAAACTGAGAATTTTGTGAATCACAGATGAACACGGTAGACAATAATTCACACAGTCTCAAATATGAAACTACAAAAGCTCTATAATCACTTAAGCAGTTTGTTTATATTTCCCATCACACCATGAGTTTCTAAATTCATCATTTTCACTGAATACAGAAAAAAATGAAAAAATATTACTGTATTTAGTACAACATATCTATGTACAAATAGCTATTGGAGAGTTTATGAATTTACAGGTGACAAGTGAAATGCATACAAAATAATCTGGGCTGGTGTAGTGGCTCACGCTTGTAATAACAGCAATTTGGGAGGCCAAGGCAGGAGGATTGCTTCAGCCCAGGAGTTCGAGCCCAACCTGAGCAAGATGGCAAAACCCCATCTCTACAAAAAATACAAAAAAAATTAGTCAGGTGTGGTGGCACGTGTCTGTAGTCCCAGCTTCTGTGGTGGAGCAGGGGTGATGGGGAGCTGTGGTGTGAGAATCACTTGAGCCTGGGAGGTTGATGCTGCAGTGAGCTGAGATTGCACCACTGCACTCCGGCCTGGGCAACAAAGTAAGACTCTGTCTCAAAACAACAACAACAAAAAGACAAAATAATCTGAAAACAAAACTTCTTTCTTCTTTATGTTTTTTCCCTTTTACCTGGTATGCAGCTAACTTCTTTCTCTTTTGTTGTATGTATTTATCATGAACAACATAATGTTTTAAAGTATATATACGTTGCAGAATGATTAAATCTAGCTAATTTACAAATGTATTACCCCACAGTTATCACTTTTGAATGATAACAAAAAGTGTTTTGAGAACACCTAATATCCACTCTCTTAGCACTTTTCAAGAATATATCATAATTAACTATAGTCTCCATGTTGTATAAAAGATCTCTTGAACAAAAGCTTCTTTCAAAAAAGGGAAATTAAATGGAATTTAGAACTACCAACAGATATAACTCATTAATCTTTCAATTTTTATATTAGATATAATACTACAGAGATGTCATAATGTTTATCACATTTATGAAGGTTGTTTTCTTATTTTTAAATTGCTTTTAATAGTAAGAATCATTTATTCCCATATCTTAGATTTGATTTCTAAATTTCTTAAAGAGAAACACAAAGAGGAAAAGCACAAAAAATTTTCATACCCGATCCATACAGTCTCGTCACTTCTGAACAGGGAGGAAAGCGTCTACTCAAATCAGGCGAAATGTGCTGATACATATAGAATGGGTTATACACATCATAGCTAGGTCCATGCTGGGATGAACTGGAAAGTTCTACCTTTCGATCTCCAAAAGATGCTCTGGCAGATCCTGAAAGCAAATGTTTCTAAAAGTTTGTAACATCCTTTTCTTGGAGTTATTAGCCAACAGCTGGTACACCCAGAGTAAAAGAAAAAATATTTTGTCTCAAGTAATACTAAATCACATGTCTTTGATAGCTAAAATTATCAGCACATATTTAGGGAGTTCTGTGTGAAGTGTTATGCCAAGGATCAGCCATTAAGCCTGCACTTAAGACAGTCTGGTATATTTCCGGCATTTTTCTTTGCCCCATAGACAATTCTGTATTGTGTGATCTGAGTTTCCTCTTATTTTTCTACTTATATATAGAACATCTTTTAAATTACAAGATTTGGGGGAGAGATATATCCTTTTCAAGAAGACGTAGAACATTTATTAAAATTGACCACATGCTGAGATACACCGAGAAACTCTCAAATTTGGAAGGATTGAAACCATACAAAGCATGTTTTCTTACTGCAATGCAATTAAGTTGGAAATCAAATAGCAAAAATAAAAATAAAAAATATTTATATGGAAACACTAAATACTAAGAATAACCAAAAACTTAATCTTTAAGAAGAAAAACAAGACTGAAAGATTCGCTCTACTGGGAATTAGGAATATAATATTGGTAAGTGATAGAAAAAGAGAACAATAGCAAAGAAAAGAAAGCCTAGAAATAGATACCCATTTCATGAACACTTACTTTATAATTAAGGTGGCAATGCACAAGAAAGAATGATCTTTCCACTAAAAGGTGATAAGACAACTGGATATCAACAGGGAAGAAATAAGCCTGCATTCAACTAAACATATTCACAAAAAATTAGTTCCATGGGGATTATAGATCTAAATTAAATATTACAGGCAAACCAATAAAGCTTCTATATTCAGGTTAACTGATAAGAAAGTTTTCATGACCTTAGGACAGGGAAGCACTTCTTAAATGGAACATAAAGAGCATTAATCATATACATACATATATATATATATACACACATACATACATATATATATATATATAATTTTATTTATTTATTTATTATTTTTGAAGTTGATTCTTACTCTGCTGCCCAGGCTGGAATGCAGTGGCATGATCTCGGCTCACTGAAACCTCCACCTTCTGGGTTCAAGCTATTCTCCTGCCTCAGCCTCCCAAGTAGGTGGGATTACAGGCACATGCCACCACGCCAGCTAATTTTTTGTATTTTTAGTAGAGATGGGGTTTCACCATGTTGGCCAAGCTGGTCTTGAACTCCTGGGTTCAAGTGATCCACTGCCTCAGCCTCCCAAAGTGCTGGGATTACAGGCATGAACCACCGTGCCCAACCTAATCATAGACATATTTTAATAAACTAAACTACATTAAAATTTAAAATTCCCGTTTGTCAAAGACTATTTAAGGTAACCCACAGAGTGAAAGAAGACACGTGCAACAAGTATAACTGACAAAGGGCTCATATGCATCCAAGTACTAACCAGGCCCGACCCTGCTTAGCTTCTGAGATCAGATGAGATCAGGAGCATTCAGGGTGGTATGGCCATAAAGGGCTCATATCCAGAATACATGGGGAATGCCTACAAATCAATAAGAAAAAGACAGACGAGACCATATATAAATTGGCTTAAGATGTTAATAGGCACTTCAGAAGACAATCAATCTCATTAGTCATGAGGAAAAAATAAGTTGAAAACTCAAGGAAATACCACTACACACTCACCAGAATGGTTAAAAGTGAAAAGACTGACAATAGCACGTGTTGGCAAGAAAGTAGAGGAATGTAAACAATCATACTCTGCTAGTGAAAATGTAAATTGATATAATTACTATGGAAAAAGAGTTTGGCAATTTCTACTAAAGCTGAAGATATTTATATTCTATGACCCAACAAGCCATTCTGAACATATACACAACTGAAATGCTTGTACATGTGCACCAAGAGATAGGTATAAGAATGTTCATAAGTATTACTACCCATAATAGCCAAAAAATTGGAAAACTCAAAATCCCATCAACAGTAAAATAGATATAGTATACACTTACTACATAAAAATTCCTTACAGTACGCTACACAGAAACACTACTGTACACTATGCCATTTAGAATACACAACGAATTACAATGTACACTTACTGTACAGATATAAAAACAAACTAAAACTACTGACAATTACTTGAATTAATCTAAAAAACATAATGTTGAATGAGAAAACCATAAACAAAAGAATACAGACTGAATAAATTGTTTATTTTATATTAAGTTCAGAAAACAGAAAAAATTAAACTACAATATTCAGGGATATGAGCTTAGGTGGTAAGAAGAAAGGAAAGAGAGTCATGATTGTAACAATGGTGATACTGAACACTCTAGGGTGACTGAAAGGCAAAAAAATGGAGAGAAGCTTTGGGGTTACTAGTACTACTCTATTTCTTCACCTAGGTGGTACCTACATGGGTATTCTGCTTTGTAATAAATCACTGAGCTGTATGTTTCTGTTTTGTGCATTTTTCTATGTGAATAATATTTCATAATTTAAAAAAGATAAAATATAGGTCAAATTCCTTTCAAGGTTAATAACCATGTTGGGAATAATATGTAGACATAAAGCTAAATTCTTCAAAGGTTTAAATTATAGTAATTCTCCATATAACAACATTGTGGTCAACTATGGACCACATATACGACAGTGGTTCCATAAGATTATAATGAAGCCGAAAAGTTCCTATGGTCTAGTGACATGGCAATGATTGTCATCAAGATGTGCAGGCCTAGGCTAATGTGGATACTTGTGTCTAAGTTTTTAACAAAAAAGTTTAAGAAGTAAAAAAAAAAGTTTTTAATAGAAAAAAGCTTATAGAGTAAGGATATAAATATTTTTGTATAGCTGCACACTGTGTTTGTATTTAAGCCAAGTGTTATTACAAAAAAGTCAAAAGTTTTAAAATATTTAAAAGTTTAGTCCAGGCACGGCGGCTTACACCTGTAATCCCAGCACTTTGGGACGGCAAGGTGGGCAGATCACAAGGTTAAGAGATTGAGACCATTCTGGCCAACATAGTGAAATCCAGTCTTTACTAAAAATACAGATTAGCTGTGCATGGTGGCCCGCACCTGTAGTCCCAGCTACTCGGGAGGCTAAGGCAGAAGAATCACTTGAACCTGGGAGGCAGAGGTTGCAGTGAGCCAGGATCGTGCCACTGCACTCCAACCTGGTGACAGACTGAGACTCTGTTTAAAAAAAAAAAAAAGTTTATACAGTAAAAAAGTTACAGTAAGCTAAGGGTGATTTATATTGAAGAAACAAAAATATATTTAATAAATTTAGTATATCTTAAGTGTACAGCATTTATAAAATCCACAGAAGTATACAGTAATGTCCTAGTCTTCACATTCACTCACTACTCACTCACTGACTCACCCAAAACAACTTATAGCCCTGCAAGCTCCATTCATGGTAAATGCCCTATACAGGTGTGTTATGGCTTGGTTGTGTCCCCATTCAACTCTCATCTTTACTTGTAGCTCCTATAATTCTCATGTGTTGTGAGAGAGACCTGGTGGGAGATAACTGAATCATGGGGACAGTTCCCCCAGACTGTACTTGTGGTAGTGAATAAGTCTCAAGAGATCTGATTTTTTTTTAAAGGGGTTTCCCCTTTTGCTTGGCTCTCATTCTCTCTTGCCTGCTACCATGTAAGATGTGTCTTTCTCCTTCCACCATGATTGTGAGGCCTCCCCAGCCACATGGAACTGTGAGTCCATTAAACCTCTTTTTCTTTATAAATTACCTAATCTCGGGTATGTCTTTATCAGCAGCACGAAGATGGACTAACATAGTAAACTGGTACCAGGAGTGGGGTGCTGCTGTAAAGATACCCAAAAATGTGGAAGCAACTTTGGAACTGAGTAACAGGCAGAGGTTGGAACTGTCTAGAGGGCTCAGAAGAAGACAGGAAGATGTGGGAAAGTTAGGAACTGCCTAGAGACTTGTTGAATGGCTTTGACCAAAATGCTGATAATGATATAGACAATGAAATCCAGGCCAAGGTGGTCTCAGATGGAGATGAGGAACTTGTTGGGACCTGCAGAAAAAGTGGCTCTTGCTATGTTTTAGCAAAGACACTGGTGTCATTTTGCCCCTGCTGTAGAGATTTGCAAAACTTTGAACTTGAGGGAGATGATTTAGGGTATCTGGTAGAAGAAATTTCTAAGCAGCAAAGCATTCAAGAGGTGACCTGGCTGCTGTTAAAAGCATTCAGTTTTAAAAGACAGCATAAAAGTTCAAAATATTTGCAGACTGTCAATGCAATAGAAAAAAACACATTTTTCTGAGGAGAAATTCAAGCCACCTGCAGAAATTTGCATAGGTGACAACAAGCCAAATGTTAATCATCAAGACAATGGGGAAAATGTCTTCAGGCTATGTCAGACCTTTGCAGCAGCCCCTCCCATCACAGGCCCAGAGGCCCAGGAGGAAAAAGTGGTTTCATGGGCCAGGCCCAGGGCCCCCCTGCTGTGTGCAGCCTGTGTCTGCACACCCCTCCCATCACAGGCCCCTCTAGCAATGGCTAAAGGGGCCAAGGTACAGCTCAGCCCATGGCTTCAGAGGGTGGAAGCCCCAAGTCTTGACAGCTTCCACATGGTTGAGCCTGCAGGTGCACAGAAGTCAAGAATTGAGGTTTGGGAACCTCCGCCTAGATTTCAGAGGATGTAAGGAAATGCCTGGATGTCCAGGCAGATGTTTGCTGCAGGGGTGGGGCCCTCATGGAGAACATCTGCTAGGGCAGTATGGAAGGGAAATGTGCAGTTGAAGCCCCCACACAGAGTCCCCAATGGGGCACTGCCTAGTACAGCTGTGAGAAGAGGGTCACCATCCTCCAGACCCCAGAATGGTAGATCCACCAACAGCTTGCATTGTGCAACTGGAAAAGCCACAGACACTCAATGACAGCCTGTGAAAGCAGCTGGAAGGGAGGCTGTACCTTGCAAAGCCACAGGGGTGGAGCTGCCCAAGACCATGGTAACCCACCTCTTGCATTAGCATGACCTGGATGCGAGACACGGAGACAAAGGTGATCATTCTGGAGCTTTAAGATTTGACTGCCTCACTGGATTGCGGACTTGCATAGGGCCCTTAGCCCCTTCATTTCAGCCAATTTCTCCCATTTGGAATGGGTGTATTTATCCAATGTCTATACTCCTATTGTATCTAGGAAGTAACTAACTTTTGATTTTTCAGGCTGATAGGCAGAAGGGACTTGCTTTGTCTCAGATGAGACTTTGAACTGTGGACTTTTGAGTTCATGCTGAAATGAGTTAAGACTTTGGGGGACTGTTGGGAAGGCATAATTGGTTTTGAAATGTGAGGATGTGAGACTTGGGAGGGGCTGGGGCAGAATGGTATGGTTTGGCTGTGTCCCCACCCAAATCTCATCTGGAATTGTAGCTCCCCTAATTCCCACATGTTGTGGGAGATGCCTGGTGGAGATAATTGAATCATAGGGCCGGTTTCTCCCATACTGTTCTCCTGGTAGTGAATAAGTCTCAGATCTGATGGTTTTATAAGGGGTTTCCCCTTTCGCTTGGCTCTCATTCTCTCTTACCTGCTGCCATGTAAGACATGCCTTTCACCTTCTGCCATGATTGTCAGGCCTTCCCAGCCACGTGGAACTGTGAGTCCATTAAACCTCTTTTTCATCATAAATTACCCAGTCTCAGGTATGTATTCATCAGCAGCATGAAAACAGACTAATACAAGGTGCATCATCTTTTAACTTTTATACTATATTTTTACTGTACTGAATACTGTATTCAGTATAGTATACAGCATAGTAACATATTGTATAGGTTTGTAGCCTAGGAGAAATAAGGTATCTATATAGTCTAAGTGTTTAGTAGGCTACACCATCTAGGTTTGTGTAAGTGCCTCTACATTGTCCATGCAATTATAAGATAGCTTAACAACAAATGTTGTTGTTAAGATAGTTTAACAACAACATTTCTCAGAACATATCCCCATTGTTAAATGATTCATGACTGTGCTTGCAACACAATTTTAGTCATTATTGATAGCAGTCTGCCCTATTCACTCAAAATCTTCTCTTTTCTCAACCCATCATTCACATATGCATACATACATACACATATTTAACTTCTATAATTAGGTACCACCTCACTTTCTTGACTCTAGTAAAAGTAATTTTCTCTTTAATATATAAAAATCAGATGGTTTTACCACTTCTTCAGTGAACCTATAATTTAGAAGTTAACCAATTTCTTCCTCATTCAACTCAAAAAGCAATGTTTTCTAGTGAGCACAATGTCAAGAACATAAGAAAAACTATCACATATTGCCAGGTGGATATTTCTTACCTTTTTTCTGATTATGAAAATAATAAGAGTAAAAACTCAAAATTATTTAAGAATAGAAAATTCATTAAACAAATTACAGTATGTCTATATGAAGAAATACTATGTATTCATCAAAAAGCAACAAATATGAAATGTTCACAATATATCATGTGGATGAAACAACTTACAAGACTGCGTGGTTTTATCCCAATGTTGTTAACAAGTATGAAAAAAAGAGAGAAAGATCAATTGATTGGGTATTCTGTAAGCCAGAACTTTTTAAAACTATTTTTGAGAAACACTATTGATATGCGCAAAGTAAGATGATAGGCCAGGCACTAGGTTCATCTTTTCTTTTCTCTAAAAAATTAAAATTGGGCCAGGCATGGTGGCTCACGTCTGTAATCCCAGCAATTTGGGAGCCCAAGGTGGGTGGAATGCTTGAGAATAGGAGTTCGAGACCAGCTTGGCCAACATGACAAAACCCCATCTCTATAAATACAAAAATTAGGTGGGTGTGGTGGCGTGCACCTGTAGTCCTAGTTACTCAGGAGGCTGAGGCATGAGAATTGTTTGAACACAGGAGGTGGAGGTTGCAGTAAGCCAAAACCATGCCACTGCACTCCAGCCTGGGCAACAGAGTGAGACTCTGTCTCAAAAAAACAAATTTTAATTTAAAATTTAAAAAATCACTCCTACCAGACCCAACTCTCTTGTAGGTAACAATAAACTCTAGACCAAAACTAAAACAAAGCAAGAAAATAAAAACCCTGAAGGCAATGAAGAGTAAAGAAAAGTAATACAGATCTGGACAGGAGTTGACTCTGGGGAAAAAGGTAATGGCACAAAGTGAGTTATCTGTTTTTAATGACTTTTAGCCTGAGCACACATCAAAGTTGGCACCATGCAGGGTATATAAAACTCCAATAGAAAACTCAGTCTTTCTAGCCTGAAGAACCACAGGGTACAGTTCAAGGAAATAAGAGCTGCAGGAAAGCAAGGTGGGAATCCTGGAAAGGAGAGATTCCCAAATTCTGTAAATAAAGCCTTTTCAAATATCTGTCTCATCTCTGAACTACCACTGAAGAGCTGCCACCCAAGACAAAATTTGTAGTTTAAGTCCAACCAGTTTACTTGTCTAGTAGAAGGGAGGAAGAAAAAAGGAAGGAAGGGAAGGAAGGTGTGTTAGTCTGTTTGTGCCACTATAAAGGAATATCTGAGGCTGGGTAATTTATAAAGAAAAGCAGTTTCATTTGCTTGCTGTTTTGCAGTGTGTACAGGAAGCATGGTGCCAGCATCTGCTTCTAATCAGGGCCTCAGGAAGCTTACAATCATGGCAGAAGGCAAAAAGAGAACAGGCACATCACACGGCAACAGCAGGAGCACGAGATGGGCAGTGGAGGTGCCAGGCTCTTTTAAACAACCAGATCTCACAGGAACTCAGAGCTAGAACTCACTTATCACCAAAAGGATGGTGCTAAGCCATACATGAGGGATCTGCCCCCATGATCCAAACACCTCCTACCAGGCCCCACCTCCAACACTAGGAATCACATGAATTTAGCAGGGCCAAACATCCAAACCATATCAGGAGAGAAAGAGAAAGGGAAGGAGGAAGGGAAGGATGAAAGAAGAGAAGTAGGAAGGGAGGATGGGAGAAAGGGAGGAAAGAAGGAAGCTTTTCAGAGGAATGTAACTGAATCTAGAGTCTCCACAACACAACATTCAATATTTTTGATATTGCTATCAAGAATACAACCCCAAATTACTCCATATACAAAGAAACAGGAAAATGTGATCTATTTTCAAGAAAAAAGACAATCCACAGAATCCAAACCTAGATGATCAAGATGCTGAAATCAGCAGATAAAGATTTTAAAGCTTAAAAACATAAAAGAAAATAGGTTTGCAATACTATAAAAACAAGAAATTGCAGTAGAGGAAAACTATAACAAAGAATCAAATGTAAACTCTAGAACTAAAAAATGCAATGTCTAAAATAAAAAGTTCATGAATAGGCTTAAAAGCAGGCTAAAGATAACAGAAGAGACAGTGAACTTGAAAAAAAAGATCAATATTATTGAATCTAAAGAACAGAGAAAAAAAGATACTCGAAAAAAAAAGTCTCAGAGACCCATAGAACAATATCAAAAGGTTCAGCATAGGTATAATTGGAATCCCAGAAGAAGAAAAGAGAGGGGATAAGACAAAAAATATTTGGACAAATATTGTAGATCTTGATAGAGATTTGGATTACACTGACATATACTTTTGTCAATATTCAACAAATATACACTTAAAATTCAACAAATACACACAAAATTCTACAAATATTCACTTGGGCAGCTCATTGTGTATAAAATTTATGCCAAAAGAAGAAAACTGTAAAGAGATCATTGAACCCAGTAAATGATATATATGTTTAAGTGTTTGCAAGGAAATATATTGGTGTCTTCAGTTTACTCTGAAATTCATTCCTCTCCAAAAAGTGGATTAATAATGGATAGAAGAATGGATAGGTAGACAGATATTTGATAAAGCAAGTATAGTAAGTAATGTTAATGGCAGAATTTATGTGGTGGACATACAGGTATTCACTATTAAGTTTTTTTTTTTATTTTCCTGTATGTTTGAAATTTTTCTAATAAAATTTTGAGGGTAAAAAAGCTATTGTGACTTATAGTGTTTCAATGGACTAACACAAATTGTTTTTTAAAAAAACAAGACAAGAGCTACATGTTGTTTCATCTTCTCTCTAATTATATGGCTTCTACATCAGCCAAATTCCGCCAATGGATCTACCTCATTCAAGTAACTATTTAGATTGGGAAGTATAGACTGGTAGAAGAAAGAAGAGAGGAAAAGTGACTATTAACCAAATATTAGAAAATAATAAATAAGAAACATGTTTTCTATGTCTACTAACTCCTTTACTTTTTCATTCTAGACATGTGACAGATAACTGAGGTATTCTAATTACAGTTATCCCTCAGTATATGTGAGGAATTGGTTTCAGCCCTCCACGGATACCAAAATCCATGGATGCTCAAGTCCCTTATATAAATGGTGCAGTATTTGCACATAACCTATGTATATCCTCCCATATGCTTTAAATCATCTCTTGATTACTTATAATACCTAACGCAATGCAAATGCTATTGAGATAGTTGTCATACTATATTGTTCAGGGAAAAAATGACAAGAAAAAAGTCTGCACATGTTCAGTACAGATGCAATCATTCTTTTTTTATGAATATTTTTGATCTGCAGTTGGTTAAATCCATAGATGTGGAACCCACAGATATGGAGGGCCAATTATATATTACTTCTTGAAAAAAGGCCAATTCTACATACAAATTATTGTATTATGATCAGATTTCAAAATGGGACCTTTCAAAACTACTGTACATTAAGTTTTTCTACAGAAAGAGCAAAATATAAAAAGTAAAATAAAAAATTTTTATATGAATTTTGTTTTAAAAATATAAAAGTAAAATAACAGCGCTTAAATGCTACATATTGATTTTTAAATCCTGCTATTTTATTGTTTACCTTCAAGTTCTTCCAGATGTGAAGGAGTTTCTTGTGTCCTGGGTTGAATATAAGATAATTTAAACTTGGGCACCACAAATGGTACTTCTTTGCCATCAGATGGTAATTTGGAAAGCAAATAATCCTCAGTACAGCCAACCTGAGGCTTTATAGAAACAGAAGTCAATGGAGGTACAGAGATAGTAGCATTTTGACTATCTGGGACTGTTGCTTTAAAATCTCTTTCCACAGAAACTGCACATAAAAGAAAAAAGAAAAGAAAAAAGTCACAAATATGAATATAGGTTACATATAATAATCTAAACCTAGCATATTTTGATACTTATTTAACCATTTTAGAAGAAATTCCTAACACATAAACTACTCTTGGGTCTTACCAAACACTTCTGGAATCTACAGTAATTTTGTCCAGACAATGTTTGAGCAATTAATACACTATTGTTAAAGTGCATTAACTTATCATAATGGTAAAAGCAGCTTTAAAGAGTCTTATTCCCACAAGAATTCATAGATGGAAAACAATTTTATTTTGTAGTCAGTTATACAGTGCTTTCAAGTAAAAATCCAGTCATTTAAAACTGTCAACAAAAGCAATTCTTATCAGTACTAATGGTTAACATTAGTCTTAATTACATAGAGCAACACTACAAGGAAGCTAAAGGTCTCCAAGTCTATAAAAATCACAACCAAATAACAAAATAAAATGCACTCTGACCCTAGATGTACTTCATAATGGCAGCTACCCCAGTTGTAGCTTCTAAGACCCATTTTATTCATTCTTTAGAATCATATGTGATTCCTAAGCTACATGACTTAAGATGGGAGGTAAGTTATTCTTTATATATATATAATGCTATCTGTAGGCTGAAAGTACAAGTACTATTCTGTAGAAATTTATGAAATGTTTTAATGTAAAGAGGAAGCCTTCATACTCAAATATACTACGAAGCTCTGCTGCAGATTAGGAAATAAAAGTGCCAGAGAAGGGATAAGGAAGCCATGCAATAGAAAAAGAACTCTCCAGGGGTCCTTAATAAATGTGAGTCTTCATAGTTATGGGTCTCTTCCCCATTGGCCATTCATTCATTCAAGGCATTTTTAATGTTATACACATATTGTAAATTGTCTTTATTTAAATCAAAACATTGGTCAGAATATGTTGTCTCCCAAACATACTTCTTTTCCCTCCCTGTCTTTGCCTGTACTATTTCATCCACCTGTAATGCCGACGTCCAATTTTCAGCTTCTCTTCCTTCTTCCCACCCAGCTTGCTAAAATCCTATTCAGATGTCTATGGCAAAAGCAATTTTCTTTATGGTAATATCTTATATATCCCCTGGGTTGAATTAATCTCTCTTTCTCCTATGCTCCAGACTACTTGAAGTTATGGAATATTTACTTCGTGTGCCTTATGTTTCTGCCTCCCCCAAGAAGTTGGAAAACATGCCTAATTCTTTATATTACAAAATGCCACAAAGAAGAAGGTGCTACATAAATGTTACTGAAGTCAAAACAAAACTCACAGTTGTGCTTTTCTGTTTCACCATAGAAACATCCTCTACAGCAACTCTTTATAAATTCTGTTGCCATTACATTCAATTTCGAATATCCAGCAAAAGACACAAACTTCCAATCTTAATATTAATCTGTTGGTAGAATTGAAAACAAGTTAACCTGCTTGTCATGCTTAATGCCATTAGATATTACTAAATAAACCACATTATCTGTCTTTCTAAGAAATAATGAGGATTCTGAAGCAAAAATACTTAAGAGGAAGATAGATTTTTGTAACCATATGAAATTCTGTTTAACTTATTTATAAGTTATTAAAATTACATTTAAAAATTACTAAATGAACAATCTCAATGTTAAAATCTGAAAAAAAAAGAAAAATTCCGTTCTTAATTTTCTTTCACGAAAAATAAGATGGAAGATTGAATGAAGAGATATAGAGTAACAAGAGGGGTGTGTTTATGAGAGAGAGAGAGAGAGAAGGGACAGTGTGGAAAAAGAAGAGCAACATAGAAGAAATACAGAAAAACAAAGAAAGAAGAAAAAAGAAAGAGGTAAACTAGGACATGTGCTGATAAAACAGCAAGAAACCTAAGACAAGAGCACATAAAATTAGGAAGAAATGTTTGGGAAGGGAGATGAAAAGGGAAAGGTCAAAAAAAAAAAAAAAAGTCGAGGGCAAACCTAGAAATAGAGAGTGGAGACTACACAGCAGGAGAGACAGAGTGAGCTGAGGCACAGAGAGAGATAAGAAATAAAGAGGGGAAGAGTAGAATGAAGCGGAGAGAGAGGGAAGGAGAAATGAAGATGAGAGCAAGATGAGAGGTATAAAAGGGCAGACAAATCAAAGAAGAAAAAGAAGGATGGAGAAAGAGGTAAGAAAAGGAGAGGGGAAAACACAAAATGTAAAAGAAAAGAGATGAAAAGAAAAAACATTCAAAGAAACAGTGAAAGTTAGAAACTGAAAAAAGGATGAAAGATGAGAAAAGGGGTAAAAGATTGAGATAAAGAAGCAGTGAATTTAGGAACATTGGTCAAAGAATACAAAATTAGTTTTGATAGGAGAAATAGGTTGCATAGCTCTATTGTACTCCACGTGAATACAGCTAATGAAGATCTGCGGTACTCTTGAGAGATGCTAAGGCTGGATGTTTACTGTTCTCTCCACAAAAATAACTACGTCAGGTAATGCAGATGTTAGCTAGATTTAATCATTTCACAATGTATAGGCACTTCAAAACATCACATTGTATACAATAAATACATACAATTTGGTCAATTTGAAAAGTAAAGAAAAAGCATATAAAAAAAGTAAAGAGTGGTAAAGGAGATAGGGTTAGAGAGGTAGGAGAACACGGGGATAAATAAAAACAGACTAGGAGAAATGGAGATGAAATTAAAAAGCTGACAGAGAAAGAAACTAAGTATCTTAAAGGAAAGTTTATTCATTATTATATTCTAATAAATACACATATAGTATAACTAAAACAATTTTTCTCTTTCACCTGATCGATCTAAATCTATGTCCAAGCAAAAGTTAAAAGAAAACATGGCACTCCATAAAAAGTGTGAGAAAACATTCACTTCCTCCAGATCAATTATTCTGGTAATTCAAAGGCCCTATAACGGGCACCAATAAACAAATAAACTGCATACTTCATGAATTATTTTAATCTTTAGAGTTATACTAACAGAAAAGTACACCTTAAGCACTACATCACATACACACAAAAAGACACCACAAATAAGATATAGAGCAAATAAAGGAAGTCTATTTTACATTTACCAGGAAATTAAATTGTATAAGAACTTCATGTCCAATTTCCTATTGTCCTTGGTCTCAGTGCCTTTGTTCTAAATGCACTGTCTTCATTTATGCCTACTTAAACTCCATACGTTTTTCACAGGAGGTTTTAAACATATGTGAAGAAGTATAGCAAAACCCTAATCACTCAGATTAAAATAATTATCAGCTCATGGCAAATCTTATTTCATCTCTGCCTCCCCATTTGCCCTGTCCTTTGGATTATTTTGAAATAAATTCTAATCATATAATTTCATCCATAAATACATAAATAATGATCTCCAAAAGATGTGGCAAAGGACTTAGGAGTTAACTTCAAGGGGCTCTCACTGGCTAAAGGTGAATCATTTCAAGTATTGATACAAACAGTATCTGTAATGAATGGTAACATATCAAATATTTCTAAAACATTGCTCTTTTTAAACATAACCATAATAGCATTATCATGTGTAAAATAATTAATGTCATCAACTACTTGTTCACTGTTCAAATTTCCCCTATGGTCTCAATTTGTATAGTTGTTTTGTTGAAATTAAGATCAAATTTTAAATTATTTCATCTTTTGTTATTAAAAGTAGTGCCATAGTAGCTTTGTGCACATTATTTCTCAGATATTTCTCAGTATATATCTGCAAGATAGATTCCTAGAGATAAGACTATGGGGCCAAAAGGTGTATATATGTAATTTTGCTTGTATTGCCAAAATTCTCTCTGAAGCACACCATTTTGCATTCCCAATAGCAATATATAAGAGTAACTTTTTTCTGTTACCAACAAAATACATTGTCAAACTGATGCTTAATACCATGGACTTTTGCCAGTGTGATAGGAAAGAAATGATATACCGTGTTGTTTTAATTTACATCTCTCTTATTATAAGTGATGTTGAGCTTCTTGTGATATAAGATTGATCTGTAATTGTTTATATGAATTCTATTAATTGTCTCCTGCCGATATTTTCATAAAGCTGTTGGTCTTTTTCTTCTCCAGTTTTTGAAGCTCTTCAGATATTTGAGAGATTAACACTTTGTCCATTATACAAGTGGCAAACATCCTTCTGGTTTGTCATTTGTCTTTTTACTTTGATTATGGTGTTTCTGCTATGCAAAAGTGTGTGTATTATAAAATCATAAAATAATTTACCCATGTTTTCTTCCAGTACTTAGTACAGTATTATTTTCTATACTGACATCCTGTTATACAGTATGAGAAATGGATTCAAACTCACCTCTTCCCAATTCACTATCTCATTAGCACAAACACCACATATTAAAAATTCCATATTTTCTCCACTTACAGGATGCTCCCTTTAGTACACATTAAATTTCCATATGCAATTGGGTTTATTGTGTATTTTCTATTCTCTTCAATTGTTCTGTCTATTCCTGTACCAACAGTATATCATTTTAATCTTAAATTCTTATATTATGTTATAACATGTAGCAAGACAAGTCATCTTTACCCCTCTTCACTTTCTGCATTTTCTTAGCTATTCTTGCTTGTCTGTTCTCGAAAATGAGCTTTATAATCTGTCTAGCCCTAGGAGGAAAAATCTGATGGTACTTTCATCAGGATCATATTAAACTTCTAAATTATTTTTTTAAAACTGACATCTCTAAGAATATTGAGTCTTCCTACACAGAACATAGTATATCTTTATATTTGTTCAAGTTTATGCTTATGCCTTTGGGAGTTTTTAAAGTTCTCATAAAAATTCTGAAGATTTCTCATTAAGTGTATGCCTGCATAATTTGCTTGGCTATCATAAATGTTATCTTCTCTTCCATTACATCTTGTGACTTTTTCAATTTTTTAAATGTATGCGTTTTCAAAGGCCCTGTTCAGCTCCAGCATATTAAATACTCCGTAACCACCCAAATCAAATGAATAGTCTCTCATCTCTAAATGTCTAGTGTCTTTAAAAAAAAAAAAAAGTTTAACATTTGTCTTAACATTTTATGAGATCTTGTTCTATCTCCCCTGTTAGAACAGAAACTGTTCAAAAACAATATTGTACTCACTTTCTGCTTAGCACTCAGCACACTATATGATGCTGGGAATATTGTTGGAACTCAGCAAATAGCTAGCTGATAGATAAGGAAACAAAGTACAACAACTATCTCCCACAAAAACTCACAATATATTCATCAAACCACATCTCTTGCAATCAGCTTGCAAAATCAGCTTGCAAATACTTAACGTTAATCATGAGAGGAATGTGGAAGAATTGGTTAAAAATGACTGCTACTTCAAGGGGAAAAGTCCTCAACGTTGATGGCCTTGAGTCATCCAAAATGAGTTGGAGGAAGGTAGTAGAAAGAGAGAAAAGTTTATATGAATGAAATGTGAAATCTGATTAAAATGAACACCCAGTAATACACTACAGAAAAGACAGTTAAAAAACACATGGATATTTTACTTTTGTACAAAATAGAGTAACAGAGACAGATTTACCCTACCACCTGAAAAGCAAATAAAATATATGGAACAGCAATTTTCAAGATATTGGCTATCAGACAGCAAAGAACTGAGAAATAGGAACTAAATGAGGTAAGCTTTCTACCTTACTCCCTTGAGGTAGTTTCCAGGCCATGGGAACTTACCCAGGCAAAGCCGAGTAGACTTTCTGAAATGAAGAGACAAAGCTGAAAGTATGTGAAGAATAAGGAAGCGAGAGTTTGCATAACAGACTACTGTAGAATAAAGAGGTACATACAGAGAACAATGGAGATCAGCAGAGGGTCCCACTCAAGTATTCAACAGAGTACTGATCAGCGCACAAAAAAAAAGAAGCTACACAAGACTGTGGGAAAAAAATACCAGAAAAATTTACAAAAACTATACATAACCGGTATTCACCAAGGTCAGGAGTGATGCTTGTCCCCACAAATCAGACTGGAAAAGGGATCAAATTGTTTACACAAAACTTAACTGTGTCCCAAAGCAAATTTACAGAAATCCAAAAATATCCAGCATACAAGGTGAAACTCGCAATGTCTAGTATCCAGTAAAAAAAAGTACCAGGTATACAAGGAAGCAAAAAATATATAGAACCCATAATGAAGAGGAAAAAAAAATCAATTAGAAACAACCTAAAATTGAGACAAGGCAGTTGAGGACACTAAAATAGTTATAGCTGGACTCAATATGTTCAAAAGGTTAAGTAGAGATATGGATGTTATTAAAAAGACCCAAATCCAATTTCTAGAGATGAAAACTATAATGTCTTTGATGGAAAATATACTGAATGGGATTAATACCAGATTGGATATTGCAAAAGAAAATATTAATGAACTTGAAGGCATAGTAAGATAAACTAACTGAGACACAGAGAAAAGACTAACATCAAAATGATAAAAAGCATCTGTGACTCATGGGACAATTTCAAGTGACCCAAAATACATGTATTTGGAGTCCACGAAGGAGACTGGGGATAGGGGGGAGGGCATATTTGAAGAAATAATAGCCAAAATTTTCCAAACTTGGTAACTACAAACCACAGATCTAAGAACCTCCACGAACACTAAGGTCAGGAAACATGAAGAAAACTACACCAACGCACACCACACCATAATAACATCATTCAAAAACAGTGATGAGAAAATCTTAAAAGCACCCAGAGAAAAAAGACATGTTATGTACATCAAAGCAAAGATTAAGAATAGCAGCATATAGCTGAGCATGGTGGTGTGTGTTTGTAATCCCAGCTACTCAGGAGGCTGAGGCATAAGAATCACTTGAATCTGGAAGGCAGAGGTTGCAATAAGCTGAGATCACGCCACTGCACTCCAGGCTGGGTGACAAAGACTCTGTCTCAAAAAATTAATTAATTAATTAATTAATTAAAAAGGATAGTAGCACAGTTCCCAATGGAAACAAAACAAAAACAGTAGAGCTAGCTCTTTAATGTACTGAAAGAAAAAAACCCATCAACCTAGAATTTGACACTCAGAGAAAATCTTTCAAAAATGGAGGTGACATGAAGACTTCTTCAGACATACAAAAGTCGAAAGAACATATTACCAACAGATCTACACCACAAGAAGTGTTAAATGATGTCCTCAGGCCAAAGGATAATATCTGACAGAAATATGAATCTACACAAAGGAATAAAGTGCACCACAAGTATAAATATATGATTTATTATTATTTGGATTTCTTTACAAGTTTATTAAAGCTTAGACAAAAAATAATACCGAGACAAAGGGTTTGTAACATATGTAAAACTAAAATGTATTACATCAATAGCACAAAGGCCAGGAGGAGAAATAAAAGTAAAAAAGTAAATAATTACAGTGTATGTGATGTGGTGTCATATCATTTGAGGACTGACTGTAGAAAGTTAAGGACACATACTATAAACCCTAATGCAACCACTAAAATAAGAAAACAGAGTTACAGCTTAGAAGCCAACAAAGGAGATAAAATGGAATAATTTTAAAATACTCAATAAAAGAAAGCAGAAAAAGAAGGGGGAAAAAAGAACAGATAGGATGAGTAGAAAACAAATAGCAAGATGATAGATTTGAACTTAATTATATCAAGAATCACAAGTGTGAATACTCTAAAATATGCCAATTAAAAGGCAGAGATTGCCAGACTGGATAAAAAAGTATGATCCAAGTATATGCTGCCTACAAGAAACGCTTTAAATACAAATAAATTAAAAATAAAAGGATGGATACCCCTTAAAAATATACACACAAAATCCTCAATGAAATACTGGCAACCCAAATCCAGAAACATATAAAAAGATTTATGTATCATAACCAAGCAAGATTTATCCCAGGATTGCAAGATTAGTTTAACATCTGATAATCAATTCATATAATACATCATATTAACAGAATAAAGGACAAAAACTATAGGATAATCTCAATAGATACAAAAATTTGACAAAATCCAATATTCATGATAAAAATACTGAGAATAGAAGAGAATCTTTCAACATAATAAACAGCATCTATGAAAAAATCTATAGTTAACATTACAGGAACTGCTGAAAGATTGAAAGTCTCCCTCTAAAGCCAGGAAAAAAAAAAATGATTTCTACTCTCTCTACCTTTATTCAACACTATATTTGAGATTCTAGCTAGGGCAATTAGGCTAAAAATATTTTGTAAACGGCATTCATCTTGGAAATCAAGAAGTAAAACACTCTTCATTCACTGACAACAAGATCTTGTAAATTAAAAAAAAAAATTCTAAGAAATTCACTAACAAACTTACCAGAAGTTCACTAAGGTTGCAAGATATAAGAGAAATATACAAAAATTACTTGCATTTCTATATACTAACCATGAACACTCCAAAAATGAAATTAAGAAAACAATTCCATTCATACTAACATTTTTAAAAACTTAAAATACAAATACTTTAAGAAATGAAGTACAAGACTTATACACTGCAAACCACAAGACATTACCAAAAGATATCAAAGAAGAGCTTAATACTTGTGACGATATCCCATGTTCATGGATTGGAAGATGTAATATCAGTAAAATGTTAATATTATTAATATTGCTAAGGTGGCAATACTCCCCAAATTGGTCTACAGATTCAACACAATCTCTACCAAAATCCCTTCCAGCTTCTTTACAGAAATTGACAAGCTGATCCTAAAACTCATATGGGAATGTAAAGGGTGCAGAATAGCCAAAACAATCTTGGAAAAAAAAAAGAACAAAGTGGAAAGACTAACTTCAAAATTCACTACAAAACTAGTCATCAGGACAATGTAATATTAGTATAAGGACAGACAAATAAATCAATAGAATTAAATTCAGAGCCCAGAAATACACCCTTACGTTTATAGTCAATTGATGTTTAACAAAGGTGCCAAGAAATTTTAAAGGGAAAGAAATAGTGTTTTCAACAAATGGTGCTAGGACACTGAATATCCATATTTATATCCACATTATATCCACATGCCCTTCCCACCAAAAAAAAAAATTGGATCCCTGCCTCCCACCATATACAAAAACTAACTCAAAACTGATCACGCACCTATATGTAAGAGTTAAAACTTCAAAACTCTTAGAAGAAAACATAGGAGTAAATCTTTGTAAACTTGGGTTAGGCAGTAATTTCTTAGACACAACACCAAAAGCACACATGATCAAAGAAAAATTTGATGTACTAGATTTAATTGAAATTAAAAACTTCGTGCTTTAAAAGACACCATTACCAAAGTGAAAAGACCACTCGGAGACTGAGAGAAGATATTTGCATATCACACATCCAATAAAATATGGATTATATCCAGCATATATAAAAAACTATTACAACTTAATAATAAAAGAAAAATAACCCAATTAAAAAATAGGCAAAATATTTGAACAGACACTTCTCCAAAAAAATCTACAAGTGGCCAAAAAGCACATGAAAACATGCTCAACACTGTTAGTGATTAGGAAAATGCAAATTAAAACTATAAAAAGACAACAATACACATTGATTAAAAAGGATAAAATTACAAAGATTGACCATTCCAAATGTTCATGAGTATGTGACAAGTAGTACTCTCCCATTCTACTGGTGGGACTGTAAAATGGCATAACCACTTTAGAAAACAGTTTGACAGTTTCTAAAGTTGAACATATACCTGCTACATGATCCAGACATGCCATTACTACATATTTACTTAAGAAAAAAGCAATCACATGTTTACACAAAGACTTGTATACTGGTGTTCATAGCAGCTCTATTCAAAATAGCCAAAAACGGAAAACTATCAAATATCTATCAACAGATTAATCCATTTAGAAAACAAACTGTGGCTCAATGGAACACTACTCAGAAATAAAGAAGTAAACTGGTTAAACATGCAACAACATGGATGAATCTCAAAATAATTATGCTGGGCAAAAGAATGCCAACAAAAAGAGTATGTGCCATACAGATATGTGCCATATTCTCTTGCATTTGCTTTATTAATAACAAAGCCATATTTCAGTTCTTATTATTTTTTCTTTAATTCGGCTTTTCTAGCTATCTTATTAATACTGATTTGTAGCTGAACTCCACTGCGTGATTCAATTCATATAAAATTGAAGAAAATGGAAATTAATCAATAGTAACAAAAAGTAGATCAGAGGCTGCCTCGCAACAGTGAGGAGCAGGGAGATGAAGGGCAGAGAGGGACAGAAAGGAAGGACTTGATTGGGCAGGAGGAAACTTTGGTGGGGGTTGATATATTCATTATCTTTTTTTTTTTTTTTTTGAGACAGTGTCTCGCTCTGTCACCCAGGCTGTAGTGCAGTGGCGCGATCTCTGCTCACTGCAAGCTCCGCCTTCTGGGTTCATGCCATTCTCCTGCCTCAGCCTCCCAAGTAGCTGGGACTACAGGTGCCCACCACCACGCATGGCTAATTTTTTGTATTTTTTAGTAGAGATGGGGTTTCACCATGTTAACCAGGATGGTCTCGATCTCCTGACCTCATGATCCACCTGCTTCGGCCTCCCAAAGTGCTGGGATTACAGGCGTGAGCCACTGCGCCAAGCCTATACTCATTATCTTGATTGTGGTGATGGTTTCATAGGTACATACATACATGAAAACATCAAACTAAGATTTCAAGTATATGTAACTTACTACATATCAATTATACCTCAATAAACCTGAAAAAATAATTCATAAATAGAATTATGGAACATTAACAGAAAAAGAGGCCTCAAAAATATTAGCAGAGCAGAAGGCTTAGAAATCATTTTATCAGGGGCCAGGATGGTGGCTCATGCCTGTAGTCCCAGCACTTTGGGAGGCCAAGGCAGGTGGATCACCTAAGGTCAGGAGTTCGAGACCAGCCTGACCAACATGGAGAAACCCCATCTCTACTAAAAACAAAAAATTAGTTGGGCATGGTGGCGCATGCCTGTAATCCCAGCTACTCGGGAGGCTGAGGCAGGAAAACCATTTGAACCCGGGAGGCGGAGCTTGCAGTGAGCCGAGATCACGCCATTGCACTCCAGACTGGGCAACAAGAGCAAAATTCCATCTCAAAAAAAAAGAAATCATTTTATCAAAGTCCTTCTAATTTTACCCAAAGAAAATAATGAGTCAAGCAACTAGATAACGTTAGGTTTAGAACCAAACCCTAAGCTTTGCAACTTTTTCTAACACACCACATTGCTTTAGGTAGGGTATGGGTAAAGGGCAGGACCAGTCAGGTTAACAGACTATGTGCTGGCTGTCTATATAGCCACATGTTTGCTTTTTTAGCAGCAAGGAGAAGCAAATAGAAATGGTTAAAAGTATACTGCCTAGGTTCCAATCCTGTAACTTTCACTTATTAGCTATATTACCTTAAATCTGTTACTTAACCTCTTTAAACTTCAACTTCTTCATCAATTAAAAAACAAAAACAAAAACAACAACAACAACAAAAAACACTTCTTAGGGCTATTGTGATGATCAACCAAAGTAATGCACATTAAGTATAAAACTAGTGGTAGGGCTGTTTTAAGAATAAATGCTGTCATCAGCGCATCATTATTATATTTATTATCATCAGATCTCACTTACAACCGATCTGATTCATGCTAGTCACTTTATCCAATGCCAGGAATGATATGGGGACATTTAGCTAGAACATTCTAGTATGAGGACAGATTGTAAAAAGACTTAAATACTTCCATATCAATGGATAAAAGCTATAAACACCCTAGTCACTTTAACTCCTCTCTAGGCACCCCTGAGGTAAATGTCTGAGAAGGCAGGGGCCTCCATGACTCTGCTCCAATACTATGGTCAGTGCTCATGCACGACAAATTGTTAAAATACTTTTAATATCACTCCCTGTTTGAGGTTCCCAAAGGGCTTATTTGCCTCTGCTGGCCTGACATAGTCTAGGAACAGCCCGCCTATGGTATTCTCACAAATAAAGGACAGTACATCATCACGACTTTCCCCTGCAAACCTGCTTTTCCTCTGGTATTTCCTACTACAGTGTCACTATCTGGCTAATTAACTAGGCCAGAAATAAGAGTGCCATTCTTGAGTCCTTCTGCTCCCAAAATCCACACATCCAATTCATCCATTCACTTACAAGCATTTATTGAGCATCTACTATGTACTAGGCAATTTGCTAGGCACTGAAAACAAAATAGTGAACAAGACAGACAAGCTTTTGGAGAGCTTACAACAGAGGAGGGGGATAAACAGAAAAATAAACAAACACAATGAGGAAAATTAACCAGGATTCAAGAGGAACTAATGTTAACTTTGTATAATCAGAAAAGACTTCCCTGGGGAGGTAACAATCCAGCTGGAACATAAACACAAGAAAGGATCAGCTAGCAAAGTTCTTGATGGTGGAGCAGAAATTGCAAAAATCTTGAGTTGTACCCACTTTGCATTATTTTGCAAGGTACTAAGCAACAGAAAGAGTAGTTAGCAGGTGAACTGTGAAATAGGCAAGGGCTAGAATTCTGTTGAGTAGAGCCCCTTAATCCTTGTAATTTTCTTTTTCTTTTTTCTTTTCTTTTTTTTTTTTTTTTTTGAGACGGAGTCTTGCTCTGTCACCCAGGCTGGAGTGCACTGGTGCGATCTTGGTTCACTGCAGTCTCCACCTCCCGGATTCAAGCAATTCCCTGCCTCAGCCTCTCCGAGTAGCTGGGATTACAGGCACCCACCACCATGCCCGGCTAATTTTTGTATTTTTAGTAGAGACGGGGTTTCACCATCTTGGCCAGGTTGGTCTTGAACTCCTAACCTCGTGATCCACCCACCTCGGCCTCCCAAAGTGCTGGGATTACAGGTGTGAGCCACCGTGCCTGGCCATCCTTGTAATTTTCACACCTTCCTTTCCATTCTCAATTTGACTATTTTGATTCAGATGTTATGATACCCCAAATTACAGAGAGCCAGCTAATAGGTTTGCCTTTCAAATTCTTTTTATCCCCCCACTGTGCTGCTAAGGTCCTTCATCTGCTTTAAGTAATGCTGTATCTCTCTATCACTTTCAGGATAAAATTTATTCTGCTAAATACAATATGTGACCCTTCTCTTGCTCATCTTCCACTACTTCCTTCTGCAAATACCAAGCTTCAAAATATAACTACCTGATGTGCTAGAAACACACCATTCTCTTTTTTACTTCTGCACCTTTGAACTACGTTAGGGTAGGAATGCTTCTTCCTGCTGTCTCTAGTTTCTTTGAGAAAGATTTGTCTGTATTAGAAAACCTACTTGCCTGCAGATACATGCCATATTCTTCTATATTAGCTTTATTAATAACAAAGCCCTATTTCAGTTCTCCATCTGCCTTATTCTTTTTTCTTTAATTTAGATTTCCTGGCTATCTTATTGATATTGATTTGTAGCTGAATTCCACTGTGATCAGAGAAATTGTATACGATCAATGATATGCATAGTATATCATCAATTTTAATAAATGTTCCATGTACATTTGTAACTTTGAGGTGCAATGTTCCATGTACATCACTAAATCAAATTTGTTGGTCATGTTAAAACCTTCTGTATCTTGGCAGGGCATAGTGCCTCATGCCTATAAATCCCAGTATTTTGTGGGGACCGAGGCAGGAGGATCATTTGAGTCCAGGAGTTCAAGACCAGCCTGGACAATATAGGGAGACCCCCATCGCTATAAAAAATTAAAATATTAGCCAGGCGTAGTAGTGCGTACCTGTAGTCCCAGTTACACGGGAAGCTGAGGTGGGAGGATCACTTAAGCTCAAGAAGTGGAGGCTGCGGGAAGCTGAGTTGGGAGGATCACTTAAGCTCAAGAAGTGGAGGCTGCGGGAAGCTGTGATCACATCACTGCACTACAGCCTGGGTGACAGGGTGAGACCCTGTCTGAAAAAACAAACAAACAAACAAAAAAAAACCACAGAAAAAATATGTATTTCTATTGATTTTTTTTCTGCTTGTTTTATATGGTACTAAAAGAGATGAATCTAAAAGGAAAACTCCAACCATGACTGTGGATATGTCTATTTCTCCTTTTAGTTCTATCAGATTTGTTTCACATATTTTGATTCTAATTTATGAGATGCACATAAACTTAAGTTTATTAATCTCCCTTTCGATCTTTAGTAATACTTCTAGAAGCCTTAATGTTGGCTTTGTCTGATATAACTAGAATTTCTTTCAGTTAATATTTGCATGTTATATCTTCTTTCCATCATTTTCTTTTCAACCTTTCTGTGTTATGCTCAAGGTGTCTTTTATAAGTCGTATGTAGTTAGATTGTGTTCTATTATCCACTCTGACAATCTTTGTATTTATTTGTATTTAACTGTATTTAGTCCAGTCATAAAGATTTAAAACTGTTTTAACATATTGGTGATTTAAATCTCTTATCATTATGGTAACTTATTAATTTCTAGAAATGCTTTTACCCTGAAAACAATTTTGTCTGATAGTAATGTAGCTATGCAGCTTTCTTTTAGAAAGCATTTGTATGGAATATCTTTTTCTGTTTACTGTTTCCATTTGTTTACCAACCTGTCTCCTCATGTTTTAGATATGCCTCTTATAAATAGCATTTAGTTGAAGTGTTTTAGTCCAGATAAACAATCTTTGTCTTTTGACTGTAATATTTATTCCATTTATATTTAAGATAACTGGCTGATATATATTTGAATTTAAACCTATATTTTATCCTGGGCTTTCTATTTGTCCTACTTGTTCTCTGTTTCTTTTTTTTTTCCTTTCATTGACTGAGTGTTTACGATCTTCATTTTTTTCCCTCCAATAGCTTGGATATTGTATTACTTTCCTATTGCTGTTGTAACAAATTACCACAAACTTAATGGCTTTAAATAAACTTACAATCTTACAGTTCTGGAAGTCTGAAGTCTGAAATGGGTTTCACTGAGCTAAAATCAAGGTGTTGGCAGGGCTGCATTACTTCTGGAGGCTCTATGGGAAATTCCATTCCTTTGCCTTTTCCAGTTTCTAGAAGAAACCTGCATTCCTTGGCTCATGGCCCCTTCCTCCACTTCAAAGCCAACAGGACAGCAACTTCCAGTCTCTCTGACCCCTGCTACCATTGTCACATCTTCTCTAACTCTGAATCTCCTACAATCTCTCTTTCATTTATAAAGACTCTTGTAATTACATTAGGCCAACCTGGATACTCCAGAATCCAAGATAATCTCTCCATCTCAAAATCCTAAATCACATCTGCAAAGTCACTTTTTCCACGCGAGGTAACATTCACAGGTTCTGGGAATTAGGACATGGTAATCTTTGTGAGGCCATTATTCTGTATACTATAAATTTTATACACTCAATTTCCTTTTCTTTAGTCACTCTGGTTGTTTTAATACGCACACTTAACATGTCAAAGTCTAAAGTTAGTCCTTTTATATTCTCCTGTTGCATAGTAAAAGGACTATTAAAGACTTTTAGCTCCTTTACATGCCAACCCATGTGTGACTTAGGCATGATGTCATCATTGCACATATTTTGATTCTATCTTGTTAAAACCCCACAAAACATTATTATTCTTTTGTAAAGTTAGTGTTCATTTGTATTTACATATTTCACCAATTACTTTCCACTTCATTCCTTCTTACATTCCTTCCATTTCATTCTTTCTTGCATCGCCAACTTTTCATGTACAATCACATTCTTTTTGCTAATATCCTTTATGATTTACTTTAGTGAAGGTATGTTGGTAGAAAACCCTCTGTTGTTGCTGATCTGAAAATGTCCCTGATTTTTATATTTTTTTGTGAAAAATATCAATAATATACAAAAATATAGCAACTATAAAATAAATCCACATGGACATATTATCTAGCTTTAATTATTATCAACTCATAGTCAAACTTTTTTCCACAATATCCTACTTCCAGAAATTTTGAAAAAAAAATCAAGATATAATTTTATCTGTAAATATTTCAGTATGTATCTCTAATATTTCAGTATGTATCTCTAAAAGACAATATTGAAGAACATCTAATACCAAATGTAACTTTAAATTTATGTTTATATTTATATTGTATCTCTTTTTTAATGCAACTACAGTACCATCACACTTTCAGAAAAATCTATAATTTCCTCATATTAGTACTCACATTTCCCCAATTTTCCTATAATTTTTTATAGCTTATTTGAGTGAAATAGGTTTAAATGTTTCTTAAATCTCCTTTAATCTACAAGTTTCCTTGTAAGTATTCTGATGCTGAAACCAGGTCTCTTACCCAACAGAACTTATCATGATAGGATTTTGCTGATTGCATTCCCATGGTGTCATTCAGCAAATCTCTGCCTATTTTTCTGTAAAATTACAGTTCAATCTATAACTTAATACAGATTTTTAGGTTTGACTTTTTATTTTTAGCAAGACTACTCCATAGGTTATAGGTACATAATGTTCAGCTTTTATTTTTTAACAGTGTTAGCAACCATTGATCATCACCCTGTATTACTCTCATTCTTAAAGATATTTCCTCTGGTTATGAATTCTAAATTATAAGCTATTTTCTTCAGGACAAAAATATCTTATTCCATTGTCTTCTGTCCCACCATTGGTATAAAGAAGTCAGCTGCCAGCATAACCACTGTTCTTTTGAAAAAAAACAAAAACAAAAACAAAAAAACCCAAAACTTTTGTCTAGGCCCTAAAGTAATGTTAAGATTTTTCTCTTTGCCTTTGGTTTTCTTCATTTCACTGTGATGTTTCTAAGTATGTACTTTTTCTTGCTTGAAATTCATTGAGATTCTTGAATATATGGATTGGTGTCTTTCCTCAGTACTGAAAAATTCTCATTCATTAACTTTTTGCCCATTTCTTTTTCTTTTCTTGCAGAAATTCTAATTTATTAGACTTTCTCACTGTAATTCCTCACTCTGATCACTCTAATTTCCATGTCTCTTCACCTCTTTTATATTTTCCATTTCTGTCTCTTTGAGCTATATTCTGAATGATTTATTCTATCTTCCAGTTCATTCAATCTCTTTGTGGAGTACATCTAATTTCCTAATTAGTAGTTAAGCTGAAAGACGAGTTTTGAGTTTTTATTACTGCATTTTTCCTTAGTAGAAATTACATTTAGTTCTTTTTTCAACCTGCTGTGTAGCTCTGTCACTTTTTAGACTCCTGATTCCTGAACATATCTTTAAATCTGTCTTTTATTTACTTAAACTCAGCCCAGTATAGTTATCTTAATGATCTATGACTGTTTTTTCAAGCTTTTGTAGGTTTATTTCGAGTTCCTATCATTCTGCCAATTCTTGCTCAGGATGTCCTACTTCTTTGTACAGTTGGTTATCTTTGACAATGAATTATTCATTGACCACGAAACTTTACTGGTAGAACTTTTTAAGCTAAAAATGAAAGCATACTCCAGAGAATATCTGCATTTGTTTACCAGACCATTTTCAATTCATGCGTTGACAAATAACCCAATTCTAAAATGGACAAAGAAATTAAGACATTCCTGCAAAGAAGACAGACAAATCGCCAATAAACACATTAGGAAGCGCTCAATGCCACTGATCATTAGGAAAATGCAAATCAAAACCATAATGAGATACCACTTCACACACACTAATCAAAAAGACAGACAAAAAATAAGTGTTGGTGTGGCTGTAGAGAAACTGGAACCCTCATAAATTGCTTATGAGAATATAAAATGGTGCAGCTGTTTTGGAAAACACTTTGGCAATTCCTCAAACACTCCACACAGAGTTACCATACGACCCAGGAATTCCAATCCCAGGTAAATATACCTATGAGCATAGAAAACATATTTCCACACAAAAAAGTTTTACACAGATGTTCACAGCAGCAGTATTCATGACAGCCAAAAAGTAGAAACAATCCAAATGTCCATCAATTGATGAATGAGAAAACAAAATGTGGTATACAGCCATATGATGGAATACTATTCAACCATAAAAACAAATGAAGTACTGATTCACACTACAACACAGATAAAGCTTGAAAACATTATGCTAAGAAAGAAGTGAGACATAAAAGACCACATATTGTGTGATTCCATTCACATGAAATGTCCAGAATAGGCAAATCCATAGAAATGGAAAACAGATTAGTGGTTGCCAGTGACTGAGAAGGAAAAGGCAAATGAGGAATGGCTGCTAATGGGTACAAGGTTTTTTTGGGAGGGTGACAAGAGTGTTCTAGAATTATATAGTGATAGTTGCACAGCTTCATGAATGTACAAAAAAAACACACTGAATTGTACACTTTAAAGGGGTGAATTTTATGGTATGTTAGTATCTCAAAAAAGAAATGATTTTTAAAATTTACATCTTGAAATATTTTTAGACCACCAAGGTAATATAAAACTTCCCCCCATGGTCTGTTTGGTGGTCACAACTTCCCAAGGACAGGCTTTTTTTCCTTTCTTGTTTTAGCTGGCATCAAGACAACTTTCCTTGCACTCCCTTCAAGGAGGTAGAGTGAGGTTTTCGCCCTTTTCGTGACATCACAGCCCTTTGTGGTCCCAGAATTAGTCTCTTAGCCTACGTTGAATGAGCCCCTGGGCTGACTTCCAACTATCCTTGGTGACATGCAAATCTACCAAGTTCCTATTCAAATGCATCAAGTTTCCCCGGTTTAACAAATGCCCTCAGGGCAAATAAGACTTAAAGGCTCCTTTAGTCTCTCATACGTTCAGCTTTCTCTTAGATTTTGGCATGTTAATTCCTATCTTTTGAATTGTTTTTTTAAATACAGCATTCTTAGCTGTTTTCAGCTAAGGTTGTCCAATACCTCAACTGACACTGTTCCCAAAATGCAAATCCTATATTTACTTTTCAAGTTAAAATTAATTCTAGTGAGTTAGGAAAGGATTTGCAGCCTGATATAGTCTACATTAGAGTAGCTTCAGTATTATTTATGACTTCAGGTGATTACAGTAGATATTTAAGAATTAAATAACACATTTTATTACTTTTTAAAAAGGAAAAATTAAACAATTTGAGGAGCAGCCTAATTTAAAAGAAGCATGGGTGGATAACTTGTTCTCTCAAGTATCAAGGTTCTTTAAACAGCTAAAGTAAATAAGACTGTGGTAAGGATACACAAACAGATCTGTTTTAGAAAGAGTAGCTTGGAAACGACCACACATATATGGAAACTTGATGTATGATACTTGTAGCTCACTGAAATGAAAAACATAATATTCAGTTCTATAATGCTGGGAAAAACTGATTAGCCATACGGGAAAAAAAGAAACTGGACCCCCACTTCACACCACACAAAAATCAGTTATACACGGATTAAGGACACAAATATGAAAGGCAACTTTCTTAATAGATTTTCTTTTTTAGAGTAGTTTTAGAATCACAGTAAAATTGAGAAGGTACAGAGATTTCCCATATACCCCCCCTGCTTTTAGTAGAAAATAACAGACTGTATTTTTATAATCTCAGGGAAGGTAAAGATTTGTTAAACAAGATGCCAAAAGCACAAACCATAAAAGAAAAAGTTGACAGAGTCAACTATAAAATGTGTTAATCAAAAGACACTATAAAGAAAGTAAAATACAGGCTGCTCACTTGGAGAAAAAGAAATGTGTCACGTGCATAACTGACAAGGGGTTCACATCCAGAATACATAAAGAGCTTCTATTACTGAAATCCATTTTTTAGACTGAATGAATGGCTCATGCCTGTAATCCCAGCACTTTGGGAGACTGAGGCAGGTGGATCACCTGAGGTCAGGAGTTCGAGACCAGTCTGGCCAACATGGTAAAAACCTGTCTCTACTAAAAATACAAAAAATTAGCCAGGCATGGCAGCACGTGCCTATAATCCCAGCTACTCAGGAGGCTGAGACAGGAGAATCGCTTGAACCCGGGAGGCAGAAGTTGCAGTGAGCCAAGATCATGCCATTGCACTCCAGCCTGGGCAATAAGAGCAAAACTCCGTCTCAAAAAAAAAAAAGAAAAAAAAAGAAATCCATGTTTTAAAGTAAAACAACAACTACAACAAAAAAAATGGCAAAAGTCGGCCGGGCGTGGTGGCTCACGCTTGTAATCCCAGCACTTTGGGAGGCCGAGGCGGGCGGATCACGAGGTCAGGAGATCGAGACCACGGTGAAACCCCGTCTCTACTAAAAATACAAAAAAATTAGCCGGGCGTGGTGGCGGGCGCCTGTAGTCCCAGCTACTCGGAGAGGCTGAGGCAGGAGAATGGCGTGAACCCGGGAGGCGGAGCTTGCAGTGAGCCGAGATTGCGCCACTGCACTCCAGCCTGGGCGACAGAGCGAGACTCCGTCTCAAAAAAAAAAAAAAAAAAAAAAAATGGCAAAAGTCATAAACACCCACAGAACATAAACAATGAAAGGTTCAACATCATCAGTAATTAAGGAAATTTAAATTAAACCCCCAATGCGATACCATTTCTCACTCACCCGATTGTCAAAAAGAAAAAAAATTCAGGTAATTACGAATGTAGAAATGTCTTACATGTTGCTGAAAAAGGGAACAAAGTGAACACTTACATCCCGCTTGTGAGGCTATCAACTGGTACAGCCACTTTATAAAACAATCCGGTGTTTTCCAGCAAAACTGAAGGTTTTTAAAATCATGAACACAAAGAGACATGAGTTTGAAGGGTCACTTAAAAACAGATTTTAATAGAAAAAAGTAAAAATTAAATGTAAAAGCAAAAAAATAAAAAAAAGACTGAAAACATCCTAAATATCCACCCACAGGATAACGGATAAAGAATGGTAAAGTCACACAATGAAATTATGCGCGGCATTAAAAAGTGAACAAACTATAACACATCAGCATGAAGGAATCTCACAGAATGTGCAAAAGCAAAGCCATAGGAATCACATAGTAGAATATCATTTATACAGAGTTCCAAAGTAGACTAAACAACACAGTGTTTGGAATGCATAGACATGTGGTAAAACCATATAGAGAATCAAGGAGAGTGGAAAGAAAAAGATATAATCAGGGAGAATACACAGGTTGGCTTCAAAAAATGTTGGTTATGTATCATTTCTTAAGCAATACATAGGCATGGGGGTATTTATTTTATTTGTGTTCTCTGAATCTGCAGATGTGTCAAAAGTACTATTTTGCACATATGAAATAATGTCTTATTTAAGAAGTAAATAAATACATGGTTGTGGTACAAAACATTAAAAATTCAGAAAACTATATGAATAAAATAAAAATTATCCATAATTATATTACCCTGAAATAACTATAGTATTTGAAGGAGGTAAATATACTTAAATGATGTGCCTTTCTTCTACTCTTTATTTTTATTTAATCTGTTTTAAAGCTTTATTGAGGTATAATTTACCCACAATAAATTTCACATATTTAAAATGTATAATTAAATGAGTGACATATATACATATAAATACATACACACACATTGGTGGAAGCATCATCTCATGAAGAAAATGAATATATCCATCATCCCCTAAAGTTTCCTCATACCCCTTCTGGATCCATCCCTCCTTACTTTCTCTTTCCCCTACCCCCAAGTAACCACTGATGTGTTTTTCCATCACATTAGTTTGCATTTTCTAGAATTTTATTGGATATATGTTTGGGCATAGCTTATGCATATGTTTTACTTTCGCAGACAATGCCAAAAAGTTTTCCAAAATGACTACACCAATTTACACTTCCACCAGCAGATTATGAGACTTCCAGTTGCTCCACATCCTAATCAACACTTGGTTGCCAGCCTTTTCCATTTTAACTATTCTTTTCATATTCCTAAGGAAAATACTCATGATTTGTCTGAACTCTTGAGCAACAAAAAAAATCAAACTTTCAATGAAGACTGAAGTGAAACTCATTATACAGAAAGTTTAATCTAAGAGCTTTTTCCCCTGAATGTATAATAATAATTGAAGCAAAGGCCCTAAATGATGTATGCCTCCAGATTCTGATTTAGTCCCAACACTTGATTTCTACATAAGATTTTTTAGAAGAACCATTGGGACATACATAAAAGAACCGCATAACTTAAAAGCAAGTTGGGAACATCAACATACTGGAACTAAGGTAAAATAGAGTCCACACAGTTTATATGCGTGACTTAAACACCTATAACACCTGAACCCAATACACCAAACAAAATACCACTAAAATTGTGTTCATAATTTGGATGGGGCGGGGCATAACTACTTTACCACGCATAGTTCTTTTCAATATGCTCAGCTTCTTGCTCTCAGCTTCTGCTACTTAACCATGAGAGAGGAACAATGTTATGAAATGATGCACTTCATTTTTAAAATTTGTAATTATTATGGATAACACAAAGGTAGTCTATCATCCTTATTTGTCTCTTTTTTCTTTTCTTTTCTTTTTTTAATCATCTCCCTAATCAATGGATCGCCTCTCCTTCTAACCTTTGTTTCTCAAAATACGGATTCTAAACTCACATTTACTTGTGAGTGCAGAATCACTATTCTCTCCTCAGATTCATTCAAAGTTGGCTTCTACCCTTATACTGTACTTAAATTGTGTCTGCTGAGGTTAAAGCACCCCTCCTAACTTCCAAAGCCAATAGGCACGTAATCAGTTCTTGACCCCCAGATAGACTTCTCTCCTTCTTAAAACTCTCCTCTCCTGGCTTCTATGAGACCACTGCCTCCTAGATTTCCTCCTTTCCTGATGCTCTTCCTCAGACTCCTTGGCTGTCTCTACCCATCGCTTAATGCTGGTGTTCCCCATCCTTGGTCTTGCCCTCTTCTTACACTATACTTACTTGAATGATTTCTTACACCCTTACAGGATTAACTACCACAAATCCACTGTGCTTCCAACATTTGTAAGTCTGATCTTGACTTCAGAAAACCTGATACCAATATATCTATTGGTATATATCCACTAGATAGCTATGCCAGATGTCCCGCCAGAATCTCAAACTCATTTTCTCTCCACCTGAATTAATTTCTCAATATTAGTTTTATTCGTGAATGCACAATTATAATTCAAATGAAGTCAATAAAATACAAGATATACTTAAATTTTTCATGAAGGGTTAAAGAATAAATTTGTATTATGGTCTCTTCCTCAGTTATGAAGGTAACTCATATTCATTAGCAAAAACTACAAAATACAAAAGAGATGATAAAAAGCAAATATCCCAGCTCTCAAAGGCAAGCAACATTATCCCCTCCTTCCAGAAAAAGCAATTTTTAACCATGCTGAAGTTACACGTCAAAATATGAAACTGGTAAATAGGATTTTGTTGTTGTTGCTAATTCTCAATATTTTCCAGGCTATGTTTTACAATATTAATCAGGGAAAACAAATTTCTATTAACTGCCTACCTAAAGGGAGAACTAGAATAATATTTTAATTACAAAGGCAATCCTTTTATATGCTGTATTTTAAGTGTTCTAAAGAAATCAATGCTTTTGGCTTGGCATCTATCTTGTCTATACCCAGGCGTCTATCGGTGTGCACTATAGCCCACAGTTCATCCACACTATCTTCCTCTAAAGAAAACCATAGCGAAGGAAAACCTGGAAGAAATAGAAGTCAAATCTAAAACCTAGCTGGGTAGATTGTGGTTTGCAAACACCACAGTAAAGTGACACTTTTAACACCCTTTCGCCACTTCACAAAGTTTCAGAAACATCACAGGTAAAAACCCTCTGCGAAGCTCTTCTCATCAGACCCCGCCAGGGAAAGTTAATTCGCTTCTCTTTCCCCAAAGCCCAGAGCCCACGTGGACGCGCCGTCGAAAGCCCGAGCACGGAGCAGGGAGCCGGGCGCGCGGCCATCCCCGCCTGGGCTGGGGTCTCCACCGTCCCCGGTCACGGGTCCCCCTAGGCAGAGCCGCCCACTTGGACAGCGAGGACCCAGCCTCGCCCCGTCGCCCACACGGGTGCCCTCCAGACCACCGCGCTTGCAGCTGTCGCGGGGCCTAAAGCTCCCTCAGGCCTCCGCGACACAGGCGTCGCTGAGGAGACGTGGGAACAGCCCCTGGGCCCCACCACGGCCCCATTTTAGAGAAAGTTAAAGACAAAAGAGACAGAACGGACGCTCACCGCCAGCCCGCAAGGCGGGGCCGCCCCGACAGGCGCCCCCCACAGCCCTGAGCGAGCTGCCAGCTGGGAGAAGCGCACCTGAGCCACGCCGCGCCTTTCCCCGCCCGGGTCCCGCCGCCCTCCTCGGGGTCTCCACGTCCCACGCCCGCGCTGAGGCGGCGCCGCGCGGCCGCGGCCGGTTACCTGCTGGAGGCAGTGGGCGCTCTGCTGTCGCCGCCCGCGGGAACTGTGACTCCTGTCACCTCGCGCGACCGCGCCTCGAGGTCCCGCCCTTCCCAGGGCCTCCCCTACCCTGTCACTTACCCCCTCCCCTCCACTTCCCTCCCCATACCCACTCCCACACCACCCACCAGGGCCGCCCCGCCCCTCAGGACGAGCGCTAAGGGGCGAGGCAGGGCGGGGCAGAGCGGGGAGTGGAGTGGCGCAGAGGGGCTGGGCGCCGAGGGGCGGGGCCTCCCGCGTACCTGAGCCGCGCTGCGCCTGCGTCCTCCGCGACTCCGCGCTTGGCAGCCCCTTCCTGGAAAGGTGTAAAATGCCGCCAGGTGTGGGGTGTGTTGTGGGAGAAGAAGGGAGACAAGCGGTAGGAGGGGGATAGAGGGGAAGCTATTGGCCTGAGGAAACTTCTCTGACTTGGGGAGGCAGGAGCACTTGCTGGCGGGAGATGTTTATGCACACTTTACTTAGAAGCGGAGTAGTCATGTTACTGGACTTTTAGAGTTTTTATAAAAAGTCTAATTTATAAAGTTTTGGGGGATCAGCCCTGCTCTCTTCGCTTTTGTTGCTTTCTATCTGCTACTGCCTTGCCATCAATGGGTGTCTCGGAAAGAATATTAAATGTATCCACCACAGCACCTCACACCCCCGATTCTATGAGGGATCCCCTCTAAACCCTGGCAAAGCGGGGGCCTGGCCCTTTTCTCTGGGCTTCCTTGGTGGAAAACTCAACACTGCTTGGAAATGAGTTTCCTAGACTGTCTGATGAAGAATGGCTTAGCATTTTTTGTTTGTTTTGTTTTGACAGAGGGTCTGTCGCCCAGGCTGGAGTGCAGTGGCGCGCTCATGGCTCAGTGCAGCCTCGACCTTCAGGGCTGAAGTGATCCTCCCACCTCAGCCCCTCCCCCAAGTAGCTGGGAATACAGGCGCAAGCCAGCATGCCAGGCTAATTTTTTAATTTTTTGTAGAGATGAGGTCTTATTATGTGGCCTAGGCTAGTCTTGAACTCCTGGACTCACGTGATCCTCCCACCTCTGCCTCCCAAAGTGCTCCACCTCCCAAAGTGCTGGGATTACAAGCATTGAGCCACGGTGCCGGCCTGGGTGGTGGGACTGTAAAATTGAAAGAAAGGTTCATAGTTTCCTTCCTGGAGAGCAGTCTTTCCCAGAGTGAGTTCTGTCCATCTCAAGGTCCTAGAGATGCTGGAGTGGGAGTAGGGGTAGATACCAGATCACATTAATCTGGGGGAGAGAGACACAAAATACTTGTTTTCCTTGAGATTCACAATGCATACTAGCATTTTACAGGCGTAAGAACCATGTTTTACTTTCTTTGATCCTGCATCTCCCAAATGTGTTTGACCATAGAACTCTTTTCTTGAGAAATGCCTATTTCCAATCTTGGGCATTAGTGTTTCAACAAACACTTTGGAACCCACTGCTTTCAAGTCCTAGTACATTCACATTTAATAATGTATCACCAATGTTTGCAAAGTTCTGCACTGTTCACACAAAACTTTCATGAGTCATCTCATTTAATCCTGGAAATTGCAATGTAGCTGTTATTATCTTCATTTTGCAGTTGAAAATATTTAAAGGTCAGACAACCAGTTAGTGGTTGCCCAAACATACAGTCAAGATTTGAATCTGAACTTTGAACTCCAAGGCGTTTTAGACTAATATTCATTCTGTCTCTCCCTCATTTGTTCCTTTTTTTTTTTTTTTTTTGGACAGGCTCTCATTGTTGCCCAGGGTGGATTGCAGTGGCACAATGATAGCTCACTGCTGTCTCAAACTCCTGGGCTCCAGCCATCCTCCCACCTCAGCTTCCCGAGTGTGCTGGGACTACAGGCACATGCCACCATGCCTGGCTAAATTTTTAAATTTTTTTATAGAGATAGGGTCATGCTTTGCTGTCCAGGCTGGTCTGAAACTCCTGGCTTCAAGCAATCCTCACGCCTTAGCCTCCCAAAGTGCTGGAATTACAGGCATGAGCCATGGTGCCCAGCTTCGCTTGATACCTAAGGAGAGCACATCCTTGGTTAGAAATCACTAGATTCATGTGTTAGTTGAATCTTCTCAAGGGCAAGACCATAACTTTACCTATATTTTATTTCCTTGCAGCACCTGACTTAGTGCAGGGCACAAAAGTGTCATTGAAATGTGCTGAATAAATGAAGGAGGAATGAATGCTCAATAACTACTAATTGAAGTGAGCTGATGCTTGGTTCCTTAAATGAACAACTTTAACAAACTCTTCGCTGATGCAGAAGTACCAAGAGCAGGAGCTCCCCTAATTGTTCCTAGTTTTCTTCCCTAGTCCATCTTAAAACATTTTCCTAGAAGAATCCTCTCTATTGACAGATACAGTCTTGTAAAATCATGAAGCCAATTCCTTTGTTTTCCTTGAAATGGGCCTCCTTCCTGTTCTATCTGAGGCAAGGCTACATGAATGGAGGATATTGTACACCTTTCTTCGTACTCTTATTTCTAATCTCTTCCCACAAAAGGATCGTCCTCAAAATACTATGAACGGGTTTTTGTTTGTTTTTTAATTTAGCAATTTTATATTATTTGAGGCCGATCTGAGGAGAAAAATAGACTGGTCGATATGGATAACGTGGCTGCTTAGATATTACTGTGGGTATCAATTCTTTCATTTGATAGAGACAAACCACATAATTCCTACTCTAAACCCCTATTCATTGTTTATTTAATGCAGTTTAGAAGTGCTTTGTGTCTCAGCCCAAGCCTACCTCTCCAGCCTTATCTCCCAGTGTTTCCATCACAACTTTTTGACCTACTGAAGGAATTGCAGTTCCATAAACTGTCGAATTTGCACACACCATTCCCTCTACCTTTCTTACAGGTATCAACTAGCAAACTCATGTTCATCCAACCCAAATACTACCTCTTCTAGGCAATGAAACCCCACAACACCCATTCCTGACTCAATTAGGTGCCATTTCCCAGCATAACCACCACAATCCATCTATATCTCTATCATGGTGCCTACATCATAGCTGTGATTACTGGCTTCTTTTCCCACTTCCCTCTAGATGCATTCCAAGTGAGTTACCAATGGGCAGGAATGATGACTTCCACCTCTATTTCCTGAGCACACAGCATTGCACTTGACATAGAAGGCACTCAACAGTTTGTTAAAAAATGAAAACGTAGCTTTCAAAGAGTATAAATTCCTAGAGTGCTTGTGAAATAATTTTACAAAACGGTCATGAATACTTTGGGGGTACCAGACAGATTTTTGCTTCTCTCAAAATTATTTCCTTCCCATTTTCTGCCTTAGAACGTAACTGCAGAAGCCTATACATATTCATTCATTTCATGTATTTGTTCAAAAAACATTTCTGAGTGCCTACCATATAACAGGTGCAGTCCTAGGCACTTGCTTCAGAGAGAAAGTGACATTTCAAAAGTGTCATGGATGCTCACCAAACCTCAATTCCTCTCCCTGGGCATGAAGCTAAACTGCTTTGCCTAGCCACTCCCCTTGTATCTAGGTAAGGTCATGTGGCCAGTTCTGACCAATGGAATTTGAGCAGAAATAGAGTTTCACTTCTGCATCTAGGCAACTAAGAACAGGTGAGCCTTCACCCCACTCTCTCCCTCTTTCCATTCCATGACAACCTTGGACTAAACCATGCTAACCATTGCTAAAGCTCACCATATGACAAGATGGGAGAAATGTCTGTGTCCTTGATTGGCTTCATGGAACAAAGCTCTCCCCACTGCCCACTAACTTTGATTGGATGGTGATGTGAGTGAAAAATATACTTTATTGTGTTAAACCACTAATATTTGGGTTTTTTTTCTAACACCTAGGTTTACTTACTCTGATAGGCACCATCATGAATGATGACATATAGATTACATTAAACATACCAAAAAAATGTTTCTCATGCTGTAGGCATTCTATGGGAGACATAGAACATGAAAATTTATCAAAGAGCATATTAAGGTCATAGAAAATTTAAGTTTATCCCAAGTAGATAAAGAAAAATCTTTATGGATACATAGCTTTCTGTCTCTCAGATGGCTACCTTATCAGAATGCTGACATCTTGACCTGAAAACAAGCACAGAGTCACCATCATGCCTTCTTCATCATCTTTATCTGCACTTCTCTGTCTCTTTCATGCACTTTGAAGGGTTTCCCTGAGTGGGCTTCAGGAGATCCAGTGTTACTCAAAGTCTAGTATATATTCAGGAGAAGAGAGAAATAAAAAGGCTAGGCTCCAAAGGGTCTTGAATATCTTACTAAGGAATTTGCCCATTAATCCACAGGATACATAGTTGAATAAGCTAGGAACTATTTGTAGTGAGATGAGTTGCTTTTTTCTTTTTTATTTCCCTCCCTCATCATCTTCTTACCTGGATAACTGCTATCCACAAAACTAAGGTAACAATGGGATAATGGCTGGTCACAGATGCTCCACCAAGATAACTAATCATGAGAGTCTAATTTCTCAGTGCCCTCCCACAAAGCCCTTCCTCAAAACACCCATCTGCCTCCTCCAAACCCCACTAATCAATGACACTTCATAGCACTAAAAGGCTGACACAGTTGTATTAGAGGCATAAATGAAAAATATTCAGCACCTAGAGCAGGAGGCAATAGCACCAGTGGGGTCAAAGGAAATCTGTGAAGGAGGAAACAGAGAGAATCCAAAAACAAAAGAAGGTTTTCCACCGACCACATGATCAACTCACCCAGGCTGAGTAGCTGGTCCAAAGAGGATGAGAGCACATGAAACTGCTCAGGATTCAAGAACAAAGGCTCCCAGACTCACAGAGAAACATCTAAACCCCTACTTCTGTGACCTCTGTATGGACTGGAAGAAATGACTCAAACCTGAAGCAAATGACCCTGCATTCTTCTGGAACCACATCAGCTTGCTTAAGTTGGAACTCCATTTCCCCAAATTTATTTCCCTATATGGTTCCAAGTTTGGTTGGCCAAAAAGAAGAATTGAAGCAAGATTTGGAAGGTGAAAGTGGAGCAGAGCCACTCCCTCTGAAGATCCTCATGACTACACGTGGTGGCAGACACACACAGAGATTCTGGCAGGTTCTGGCTCATCCTCCTCCTCATGTCTAGCTCTTCTTCCCAACTCTAGTCCCTGCTGGCCAGAGGACCCAAGATGACTCCAGAGCTTGGTGGGAGACCTCCAGAAGTGGCAGCTATGTATGGACTTTTCCACAGCCCCCCTCCTGGGTACCACTCCAGCAGTTAGACATGTGCGGCTTCCTAGAATCATTGCAAGTTCTGGCCTTACAAGTCCACCTGTACAGGGCTTCAGGATGGCTGGCTAGTGACTTTTCTCTAAACCTTAAATTCCACTTTCAGACCTTTACTTCACCAGTTTCTCACATAATTCTGCAAGAGATTAGTCCCATTATCGGTAAGACTCTAGTGGTTCTGCTTCCCTGATTAAACCCCATCATTCATCTTCTTGGCTACCTAGCAATAAGAATATGTGGATTGTACCACCCTTCCCTTCCACCTTTTTTTTTTTTTTTTTTTTGAGACAGGGTCTGGAGTGCAGTGGCACGATCATGGCTCACTCCAGCCTCCACCTCCCAGGCTCAGCTGGTCCTCCCATCCCAGCCTCCTGAGTAGCTGGGAATATAGGCATGCCAATACACCCAGCTAATTTTTTGTATTTTTTTGTAGAGACAGGGTTTTACCATGTTGCCCAAAGACAAGGTTTCACCATGTTGCCCAGGCTGGTCTCAAACTCCTGGGTTCAAGCCATCTGCCCACCTCGGCCTCTCAAAATGCTGAGATTACAGGCATGAGCCTCCACGCCCGACCTCCTTCCCCTACACTATTAAAGGCCAAGTGCTGAAGTTATTTATATTTAGGAACTACAGAAATTTGGGTAAAAATTATGCCCTGGTAGTGGTCTCCCCATGAGAGGGTGACTGGTTGCCCACTGCCTTCACACTGAATTTACATAATAGAAGAACTGACTTTCAGCTTTTTGAGCTTAGAAACTTGCTCCTTTTCTCTTTTAGCATACTGAGTAAATCTCTCTTGAAGAAGGAAGTTTGGTCAGGCTCACCAGAAGTAGACAATAGTATGTCTGTCTATTAATACAGAATGAGAAATAGGATTGTTGCAAGGCCCAAATGTATATCTTACTGCCAAAACACTGCCCTGAAGAAATAGCTATCCAGGAAGCTAAATGATAACCAAACGGTTGCCTGACCAGGGAAATGGAATGAAAATTAGGAGAGCTGGGAGGAATATTGAGCATTAGCATTGAGTTATGATAGCTACCATCAATACCACAGAAGGGACTAACCTGTCACGGTTGCAGATAAGCTATGTGGTTCCACTTACTGGAGCCACAGTCCTAGTCATATTCCTTCTTTTTAGTATGTTACAGTATTGGCCCCAGGACTTCACTGTGCACTGTATCCATGCCCTTTGCTACGACTTTGAAGTTCCTTCCACTGAAGGAGTGGAGTATATTTCCCTACCCGTTGATTTTGGGTTCAGCCACGTGACTTGCTTTGGTCAACACAATGAAATGGAAGTAATCGTGCTCAGTTCTGCGCTTAGGCCTTAAGAGACTTGATGTGTTTCTGCTTGCCTTCTTGTACTTCTGCCAATGCTAGAAGACTTCCCTGGGCCAGCCAGCTGCTCCAAGGTGGGTAAGACACTCTAAAGCAGAGTCATGCCAGGTAAACCCAGCTTAGAACAGCTAATCCCCAGCTGCCCAGGAAGCATGAGAAATAAAAGATGATTTTTTTTTGTACCCTGGCATTTTGTGAATATTTGTTACACAGAAATAGTTACCTGACATGTCCTCCCACCATGATTTTCTGGAATGGAGAATGCCTAACCCCATCGTGGCCCCAGAGTTCCAGACCAGTGTGCCCAGGAGTCCCCTCTCAAGTCACTAGGCAGCACCAGTTTAGCCAATAGTAAGTTAGAGGATTCAGTTTCTCACCCTCATTACAATTCACTTGAAATTTTCTGTCCTTTGGGTTAGATATAAAATCTAAATATTTGTTAATAGCAGAGATGAGAAAGATTTAACAACTTTTCAGAAAGTTACTTCTGAATATTAGTGATTGTACATGCCACTCAAAATCACTGTGTGAAATAACATTCGAAGCCTATCATTTGTAACTTCTGCTTTCATCAGTGTTTTAGGAAAACACCTACGCCCAGCAAAATCCCCAGGCAGTTTTAGGATGCCAAAGCTTTCTTCATCTGTTTTTAAACCCACTCCACATCCATAAAGATAATTCATGAATAAATGTGGTTGGCAGATGAACCCAATATTCAAGGGTTTTTAAGCCTTTAGTTAAGACCTCTGGTTTGTTAGTTTACACGTTAGTCTCTCTGTGAATTAGAAGTGGAGGGAGGGGCTCAAAATGCTTTATAATCCTATTTTTTTCAGACATTCCTTCTTTCTCCACCACTCCCAGCCTTTCACTATCTTCCTCCACCCTTCTAACTTACGAAGGGACTAATGATGTTGGGATAGTTTTTGAGGAAATGTGGGAGGTCTGTAATCCATTTCCTACTTGACGTGGGTTACATTTTTACCAGAAGAAAGAAAAAAAAAAAAAAACAATGCAAATATATTTCCAGCACAGTTGGGCGGCAGCTCCATAAAGTGGCTTTTAAAGAGCTATCCCATTGCCCTGCGAGTTGACAGCACCTCAGGGAGGGGACAGGGTCTGTGAGGGCCAGAGAGGCATACCCTTCCATTCCTAAGAAACATCCCCTCAGGAAACAATTTGGCGTTTCCTACAAAACATGAACTTGTTTGGCAGCCTGACCAACTCATCACCCCTGTTCATCTCATATTACATGCCTGATTAATAACAATAACATAGTGAGTACAACTTCAATAGGAAACGGGGGAGGAAGAGCCAAACACCCTTGCCAAACAAACACGCATGTTCACATGCCCACAGACTCACACACCCCAATATATAAAGCCACTCTTAAAATGTTGGGAAATATAAAAATGTGTCCATCAAAACCATCTTATGGGCCCAATGTGGTGGCTCACGCCTGTCATCTCAGCACTGTGGGAGGCCGAGGCGGGCAGATCATGAGGTCAAGAGATCAAGACCATCCTGGCGGACATGGTGAAACCCCATCTCTACTAAAAATATAAAAATTAGCCGGGCGTGGTGGCACATGCCTTAGTCTCAGCTACTCAGGAGGGTGAGGCAGGAGAATCGCTTGAACCCAGGAGGCAGAGGTTGCAGTGAGCCGATATTGCACCACTGCACTCCAGCCTGGGTGACAGAGCGAGACTCTGTCTCAAAAAAAAAAAAAAAAGAAAAGAAAAAAAAAGCCATCTTATGTTACTGGGAGGGACCAGGGTCGAAGATTACTTCCTTTCTCCCATCCAAATAGTACATCAACATACTTGGGGATGATAATAGCTGTCATTCTTCATGGACCTATTACGTACCAAACACTGTGTTAATGGTCCATATAAGTAAGTGTTTATACATTGGCTGGGTGCGGTGGCTCACGCCTGTAATCCCAGCACTTCGGGAGGCTGAGAAGGGGGTGGATCACTTGAAGTCAGGAGTTTGAGACCAGCCTGGCCAACATGGTGAAACCCCGTCTCCACAAAAATTAGCTGGGTGACGTGGCACACACCTGTAATCCCAGGTACTCGGGAGGCTGAAGCAGGAGAATCACTTGAACCCAGGAGGTGGAGGTTGCAGTAAGCAGAGATGGTGCCAGTGCACTCCAGCTTGGGCAGCAGAGTGAGTGAAACTCCATCTCTAAATAAATAAATAAATAAATAAATAAATATGTTTATACGTCTAGTTTAATTCTTGCAACAACCATTTAAGAATTAGTAGGCATTATCTAGGCATTACAGATAAGTAACTTTTCCAAGATCACAAAGAAGTAATGGTACAGATTGGATTTGAACCCAAAGCTATGTGTGACTCTAAAGCTCAAGCTCCTTTTGTTAAGTCACAGATTTAGTTGGTAAATTGTAAAGCCTAGACTTAGGGTTGTTTCCTTACTCAAAGCCCATTGGAATTGTCATCTCTTCTGTGGGTCCTTGACTTGTTCTGGACAGAATTCTGATGGTTACAAGTAACAGAAAACCTCTCCAATTAGCTCAAGTAAAAGGCAGGGAATGGTATTCTATTCCTACCCTTACTTTGGGTAAGGGAACATATATGGGAACATATTCAGAGAACTGAACAAGCAGGCATCAGAAAGTGCAGGACCTAAGGTAGCCCAGACACCCCTCAGCCTCGCATTTCCTGAAGACTGCTCCTTTTTGCACACCTGCACATCCCAATCAGCTTATTTGAGTCACCAGTCTCTCAAAGCTGCAGTCTACACCTGAGTCTCTAATTACTTCCTCAATGGTATATCTATCCAGCCTTTGGGCTCAGGACCCACCACCTGAGAAGTAAGGGCTTCTCCCTTCCCAGTTTTCTGGGAGAGGAATCTGATTGGCTCAGCTCATATTTTCCAGTCGGGCCACACACAAGGTACAAATTGCTGGCTAGTCTATGGTTGGGCACCCATTGATCAGATGTTTGCCCTGGTCCACTTCAGAGGTAGCTGGGGAGGAGAGGGTCAAGGGATCTGCTGCTGCACCTCTGGGCAGGGAAGTACCCTGAAATCCAGCAGATAGATGCTCAGCTTTTTCTGTCCTTTCTTTCATAAGACTGTCACACCTGCATTAGGATTGAATTTTAAGTAGCCTCCCATTGCTCTCCAACTGCCCTCTATTTATTTTCTAGATTCTTACAGTAACATCTTATTGGGGTTCTATCTGCAATGGCCTTATCAGAGTGCTAAAAACACAGTGGACACTAAAAAATGATTTGTTGTATTTAGGTAGAGTTCATCATGGAGAGGACCAAGACAGAAGATCAAGAAGAATTTTTTTTTTTTAATCTCTTCCCTTGTCCACCGAAAGATCATCAAAACTAGAGAGAGACTATCAAATGCCTGGTGACAAGTCTTCAGCTGCACTGGCTTCACAGGAGCTTATGTGGAGAAGAAAAAGAATTTGAGCCAGAGCAATGAAACACCAAAGTTGTTTCCAACTCTCTTACCAAAAGAGGCATCCAGCCCAACAACTCTCAACCTGGAGTAAAGCTGTCACATGACCTGTGGAGCGTCCTTGCTTTGATTCCATCCCTTTACTCCCATTCAGAGAATTCTATTTGAATTTAAATAAATGACTCTTCTACTATTATTGTGGTAAGCTTGATTCTGCTGTGATTTGAAAAGAACAAAAAATAAATAATTGCAAAACCTTTGTATTAAATTACTGGTAACAAATTACCGGTAACTTTGTTACAATTGGCATTGTGACTGAGGGCTGTTAGTTAAGGACATTCTGCTGCCCATGGCTGAGGTGACACTAACTGTATCAACAAGGATGTTTTCAGCCCCAAATAAACAGAAAACCCACTAAAAAGGATGCTTTCAGCCCCAAATAAATAACAGAAAACCCAATTCAAATGGTCATAAAACAAGGAGGCCAGGTGCGGTGGCTCACACCTATAATCCCAACTCTTTGGGAGGCCGAGGCAGGCAGATCACCTGAGGTCAGGGGTTCAAGACCAGCCTGGCCAACATGGTGAAACACCACTCTACTAAAAAATACAAAAATTAGCCAGGTGTGGTGGTGGGCGCCTGTAATCCCAGCTACTCGGGAGGCTGAGGCAGGAGAATTGCTTGAACCCGGGAGGCGGAGGTTGCAGTGAGCCGAGATCACGCCACTGCACTCCAGCCTAGGCGACAGAGCAAGACTCCATCTCAAAAAAAAAAAAGAAAAGGAAATGTTTTCGTTTCTGCAATGGTTTAAATCGTCCGCAATTCTTTGAAACTCCTTTCAACAAAAGCTGGAACCTGTGTCCTCTGAACTGCATCTAGGCTAACCATAGTGACTGGTCAACCAGCAAAGTACAGTGGAAGTGATGCTTTATGATGGCCAATGCTAGGTCATAAAACGTGATGCAGTTTCTACATAGTTATCTTTGTGTGCTTACTCTTGGAATCCAGCTACCATGCTCTAAGGAAGCCCACGCAGTTTGTGGAGACCCAAATGAAGAGGGCCACGTAGAAAGGAATAAGGCCCATGACCTTCACATCTGACTGAGCCAGCATTGACTTTCCAGTTTGTGAGGGAGCCGTCTTGGAAGTGGATCCCCCTGGTCCTGGCTAAGCTGCCCCACCTGACCCCTTGTGGAGCAGATATAAGCCTTTCCCACTCAGCCCTGCCCACATTGCAGATTCATAAACTAAATAACGATAAAATGCTGTTGTTTTGAGCCACTGTTTGGGAAAGGTTTGTTGCACAACAATAGATAACTAATATGGTTAACCTACGAGGAAATCCAAAGATAGATCAGCCTTCAGAGTCATTTATTTGCCATTCAACCATTTAGCATTGAGTGTTTTCCTTCCCTTTTCTCTGTTCTGCATTGTGTAAGTTTCATCCTAAATCAAATTCTATTTGTGGTTGTAGAATGGCTACCAGGGGAAGACCCTCCTCCTTCAATTCAGGTGAAGAGAATAGAATGAATTCCCCCGGAATGCTCTTAAGAGAAAGTAACTTTCCAAGAAGCCAGCAAACCTCTTATTCCTTTGGCCAGAGTTAGGTCACATGCTTATTTTTGAACCAATACTGGCAAAGAGGATAAGATACCATTTTGACTAATCAGGCCTATCCCTTAAATTGAGACCAATTTCTCAAACCACATGGCTGCTGCTTATGGGATAGAATGGCTGTTGGGAAAGTAGCTTCACCAAGTTAAGATATCTGAAAGAAGGGACAGGTAAATGAGAAAACCCTCAGGTGGTGGCCAGCCCGGGCACATAACTAAGAGAAAACCCATGGGATTAGGAGTATCCTGGATAAGCCAGTCGAGGGTCTAGCATGATACAGATTGTCTACTTTCAAGATCCACGTGACTGCAGACCTTCCCTTTATCCCCTTTTCTGGCATCTCCCATTTTTGTTACCTGTCTTACCTTCATCAGCCATCTGCATATTTATTCCAGCTCCCTTGCAAGTGTCAGCCTAGTGGGAGGAAAATGCACTATTCGACTTCTGGTAACTTTATTTCAATTTCTCTCTGAAGAAAAATCTTCTGACATATGTAAGGGTTGGTGTCATTATTTTTCCCATTTTTGCCAATGAGATAGCTAAGGCTTTATGATAGCCTTGGGAAGATTACTTCTCCCTGGATCTGTCCACTCACATGAAAAATGAAGGGAGTAGGCCAGAAGATTAATAACCTCTTGAGCTCCAGGAGTTTCTGTACTCTTCCTCCTATCTTTTCCAAGATGACTACAGCCATGCCTGAAAATTCGTGTCATTTGTTGCTGCAATGCTATATGCCTAGCTCTTCATAGTCATCATCTCCCCAACATTCACTATTTTGCTTTCACTGCTTTGGGCCATCTGCAAATCCTGCTTTCCTTTTTCACTTTCTGGACAGGCTGTCACTAAAAGTAATGAGGATTCCTTAGTTTTACTATATGGCTTTTTCCTGTTTCTACCTTTGACCTTGTGCTGCCCCCTTTAAACACAGCACAACAGTGTAATGGAGTTCAGCAAACATTTCATTTCCAGAAATTTAATAGGATATTTCATGAAAAAAACATTTGTGTGAATTAAATGTAGGAGACGCAGAGTCGACATCTGTTTTTAGTCTCATCATGAGGACCACTCTTCCTCCCTTCCAAAGTTGCATGGCCACTGTGATTTCCCACTATTTCACTTCCCCAGTAAGAGTTGATTGGTTCATGAGATGGTATCTAACCCAAGGCAGTCAATCAAAATCCTTCCCTAGAATTTGTTTTAAAACTATAACTAGAAAAACAGTCAGTCTTCTTTGTAGTGACACAAGACACTTTGGTGGCCATGTTTCCCAGGTAGAACAGGTCAATCCATAATAAAAGACAATGAAGTTGATGTGCTGAGAGAAGTAAAGATAAGAGATGGTGAAGGATTCCAAAGGCATTAGATTTCTTGGTTGCATTCTTGGTTGAATTCACCTCTACTTTTCCCCTAGTACTAGTACACAAACCACACCAGGTATAAGCCCATAAATAATATATTTTGCCTAAGTTAATACATGCTTAGTTCTTGTCACTTAAACACAAGAGATTTAATATGAGTACTGAGAAAACTGTGTCCCTCTAAGATTCTTTGGAACTGAGTCTTTAGCATTTTTATTCGACTGTGATTTGCATAAATTTTTATTTTCTTTAATTGCTTGCCTCTGAGTATTTGTTTATGGCATTAAAGATGGGGTTTAGAGGCCAGGCACAGTGGCTCATGCCTGTAATCCCAGCACTTTGGGAGGCCAAGGTGGGTGGATCACCTGAGGTCAGGAGTTTGAGACCAGCCTGGCCAACATGGTGAAACCCTGTCTCTACTAAAAGTACAAAAAATTAACTGGGCGTGGTGGCACGCGACTGTAATCCCAGCTACTCGGGAGGCTGAGGCAGGAGAATCACTTGAACCTGGGAGGTGGAGGTTGCAGTGAGCCCAGATCGCGCCATTGCATGCCAGCCTGGGCAACAAGAGTGAAACTCCGTCTCAAAAAAAAAAAAAAAAAAAAAGATTGGGTTTAAAAAATGGGATTTAGAGGCAGAAAACCCGAGTTGAAGTTCTGGCATTAATACTTTTAAAACATGGTGACATTGCAAGAGCCTCCCTGAGCCTCAATCTCTTTTCTAAAGACAAAAGGGATAATTATAATTGTTGCCCTAGCAACCTCTCAGAGTCATGATGATAATTAAAATAAGAAAATGGGGAGGGATGGGGCCATATTCATTTTTGCATTTCTAATGTCTACCTTAAAGCCTAGGACAGTATAGTACATATTGAACAAATATTTGGTGAATGAAAGAAAAAACACAAAAGCATTTTATACACTATAAAGCAGGGTTCCCCAAACCCCAGGCCACGGACCGGTACCAGCCTGTGGCCTATTAGGAACCAGGCCACACAACAGGAATTGAACAGCAGGTGAGCGAGTGAAGCTTCATCTGTATTTACAGCCTCTCCCCATCACTCATATTACCACCTGAGCTCCGCCTCCTGTGAGATCAGTGGCAGCATTAGATTCTCATAGGAGCACAAACTTACTGTGAACTGTGCATGTGAGGGATCTAGGTTTCATGCTCCTTATGAGAATCTAATGCCTGCCCAGGCACAGTGGCTCACGCCTGTAATCCCACCACTTTGGGAGGCCAAGGCGGGCAGATCATGAGGTCAGGAGTTCGAGACCAGCCTGGCCAACACTGTGAAACCCCTTCTCTACTAAAAATACAAAAATTAGCCAGGCATGGTGGTGGGTGCCTGTAATTCCAGCTACTCAGGAGGAGTCTGAGGCAGGAGAATTGCTTGAATTCGGGAGGCAGAGGCTGCAGTGAGCCGATATTGCACCACTGCACTCCAGCCTGGGTGACAGAGCGAGACTCCATCTTGGAAGAAAAAAGTATCTAATGCCTGATGATCTATCACCGTATCTCATTACTCTCAGGTGGGACCATCTAGTTGCAGGAAAACAAGCTCAGGGCTCCCACTGATTCTACATTATGGTGAGATGTATAATTATTTCATTATATATTATAATGTAACAATAACAGAAATAAAGTGCACAATAAATGTAATGTGCTTGAATCATCCCAAAACCATCCCCTCACCCCTAGTCCATGGAAAAATTGTCTTCCACGAAACTGGTCCTGCTGCAAAAAGATTGGGGACCACCGTTCTAGAGGACTATTTAAATGCGAATTATATAATGAAGACCACTTTACAATAATACAGGGTGTGTATAAATATTAACATTGGCAACTTACATTGGTCTTGGGCTGAATGACAATTTCAGTGTCATGAACAGAGCTTCCTATAAACAAGCTGTAAGGTGAGTGGAATTTGTGGACAGTACCTCTCCAACCTTTCTTTGGTTGTTCTCCCTCTATTTGGTCTAAATAGTGTGTTAAGGTGTGTCTGGTCCCAAGTTCTGTAAGTGGCCAGTGCTCTAGAGCTGTTTGATGCTGTTGCCGTAGCATCAGAATGAAGAAGGAAGTTTTAAAAATCGCCTAAGGCTCTTTCACTTATAATTAGCACATAACCTTACCTTTGAAGCATCACAATGGCTGAGGATCCCACAAAATTCTCAGGCTGAAAATTGCTTATTTATAACTTCTTTTTCTTTTCCCAAATGCTTATGTAAAATTATTCAAAGAAGACATGCAGATCCAAGAAGCACACTAGCCTGGTGCCATTCAGCATATGGGCAAACAGACCTCCACAATGTTTATCCTGGATCATCATGAAGTAAAACTCTGTATGTGGTAGAGTCTAGCTACCAAGATAAAAAGTGGTCCACACTTTATTTTTAGCATCCATCAAAATGACTAAAGTTATTTAAAGGTTTAGTGCTTCAAAAAGTATTTTCTGAATTATCTGAAGTACATTTCCCAAAATGATTCATTTTCTAACTCTTCAAGATAGCCTTAGTTTTCATGTACCATTGCTCATTCAATGGTTCAATAAGTTAATCACAGGTACTAGATTCCCATAATGTAAATTTCACAATCCTTAACATTGTACAGTAAGTGAAAACAGACAGTCTCCCAGCAATAGTGGCTCACGCCTGTAATCCCAGCACTTTGGGAGGCTGAGGCGGGCAGATCACCTGAGGTCGGGAGTTCGAGACCAGCCTGAACAACATGAAGAAACCCCGTCTCTACTAAAATTACAAAAAAACTTAGCCGGGCGTGGTGGTGCATGCCCGTAGTCCCAGCTACTTCGGAGGCTGAGGTAGGAGAATTGCTTGAACCCAGGAGATGGAGGTTCTGGTGAGCAGAGATCATGCCATTTCACTCTAGCCTGGGCAACAACAGTGAAACTCTGTCTAAAAAAAAAAAAATGCTCTGCCTCACTAGCCTTAACTTTTTCAATTGGGAAACCTGTCTTTGATCACATTTCCTAAAGCAAAGATTGTTGTGAAAGAATAGATTATCAAGAATTTTTGAATTTTGTTACCCCCACCAATAGATCACTAACTGGTTGTTTAAAACAAATGATCTCCCACTTTCCTACTTTAATAGATGTAATATAATGTGTGTGCTTTAATCTTAGCTTGACCAGTGAACCATACCATGTCAAGAAATTTGCATGACATGTTTGAGGAACAGTGAGAGGGCCAGAGCCACTGGAGCAAGAGAAAGAGAGAGAGGAGGGTGGGAAGAGAGGGCAGAAGAACATGGGGTAGAGTTGGCTGGGCGTAGTGGCTCACGCCTGTAATCCCAGCACTTTGGGAGGCAGAGGGGGCAGATCATGAGGTCAGGAGATCGAGATAATCCTGACTAACACGGTGAAATCCCGTCTCTACTAAAAATACAAAAAATTAGCCAGGCGTGGTGGCGGGCGCCTGTAATCCCAACTACTCAGGAGGCTGAGGCAGGAGAATGGCATGAACCCAGGAGGCGGAGCTTGCAGTGAGCTGAGATCCCACCACTGCACTCCAGCCTGGGCAACAGAGAGAGACTCCATCTAAAAAACAAACAAACAACAACAACAACAAAAACAGAACATGGGGTAGAGTAAAGGAGATGGCATGGCTGTTATTAAACATTTGCTGCTACTCTAAATAGGCTGAGAAGCCATTGGAGAGTTTGGAGTTGAGAAATGACATGAACTGATTTCACCTTAGTACAGATCACTCCGACTGCTGGGTTGAGAATAGAGTGGGACAGGGGCAGAGGCGAAGGCAGAGGGACCAGGTAACTGATTCTGCCTATAATCAAGGTGAGAGAGGAAGGTGACTGGGACTCAGGGTGTAGGAGTGAAGGTGCCAGGTATGAGGGTTAAATGATATAACATATGCACAGCATAATAATTGGCACAGTCAGTCCCCAGTAGATGTTCACTGTGATAATGGCATTCTGAACCCCAAGACTCAATAGTAGATGGTTGGTCCATTGCATGGCAGACCCAGGTAAGTGATTACAAACTAGATAGTTGATGTCAGAATTAGAAAAGGAACTTTTTGAACATTTCTGCATGTCTCAATTGAAGTGAAATTGAGTCAAAAGTAAGAGTTCATGCTGCCCTTCACTGAATTTTCTGCTTGGATTGTTTTTTTTTTTTTAAAAAAAAACAAAAAACAAAAACTACACACACACACACACACACACACACACACAAAATCGGTAATCAAAAAAGTTATTGAAGTGCTGCGGTTGCCCAGAATTCAGCCTGACCTTGCAGCACTCCTAGTTATTAAAAATCATTTCTATGGGCTTACATTTTTTGGTTTAACAAGCACAAGAGGCCATGAACTCTTAATATCTGAAGCAAACGTGTTAAACATCTGGGATCTGGCATAAGCTTCTCCTGTGGGATGCATTGTTTGTGCAAACTTTTATTGAATTAAAAAAAATAAGTAAGTACTGAGTTTCAAAATATTCGTGTAACCTAGTAAGAATATTTCCTGAATCCAGAGTCAAAATACAGAGTTTTAAAAACTGATTTAGAAACTTAAATTTAAAATTAGGTTAGAAGTCTGCTCTTAAAATAAAGCATGGTTTTGAAGTGGAACAAACTTCAGCTCTAGCTCTAACAGGAGATGGCTGATCTAAGTTAAACAGGTTTTTCCAGGCTAAAGGCACGGCTTCTGACCTCTCTAAGAAAGCCATAGGGTTTGCAGGAACGGCACTGGCCTAGAGTTTAGGGCAAGTTCTGTGGCTTAAACAGATAATCTTGGGCAACTTACTTTACCCTGGGCTTGATTTTTCTTATTTCCTATAGAAACTGGAAGGAAAAATACTTACCCATGTGTCTTAGAAATGTATGAGGATAAGAAATAAAATAAAATAATAAGTGACAGGACTTTTAAAAGCTCTACACATAAGATGAGGAGGAGGAGGAGGGGGAGGGGAAGGAGGAGGAGGAGATAGAGGAGGTGGAGGAGGAGGAGAAGGAGGTGGAGGAGGAGGAGGAGGAGGAGGAGGTCAAACATAAGAGATTCCTATTTGAAGATGCAAAAGACCAAACAAACTGAACAAAGCTTTTTAAAGAAGAAAGACTAAGGGTTGTCTTTGGAGTGTTCCTCTAGGGAGGGACAACCTCTTGTATTCCTTTAGTATCTCCTTGAAGCACCCAGGGGAGCATCCAGACACAGGGGACAGTCTTACCAGTCTAGACTAACTGACAGACGGACAGGTCCCTCTCGACTTCCACAATCCATACCCTGAACATTCTGAGGAGTAGGGGAGAGCAAAGCGTGGCTCAGCCCACCCCATTGCCTCTGCTAGACTGAAGGACAGGAAATAGAGGAGGAGCCAGTCCTCCCCAAAGAGGGACAGGGATAGCTTTTTAAACTCACCTCTCCCTTCTGAGAGGAGGCTGCTATTCTTTGCAATGTATTTTTGTGCAGCTGAGGATCTGGAGGGGTTCTGACCTGAACAGTGGGCTGGGAGCTGAGTTTGGGAGCTCAAGTTCTGCATAATAGAGTAGGATGAATTTGGAGTTTGGGGACTATGTAGAAAGAGGAGATGAAGAAACAAGTTGAGCAGGGGAAAGGAAGGATGGGTGGTTGAAGTGGGAACCAGTGGAACGGCACGGATGGAGAGCTGAAAAGCAGGTTCACTTCTGTCCCACCCTCCACTCCCAAATCCTACACACCCAAATGCAAATGGAATGTATTAATTTCTAGGGCTGCTGTACAATGTACCACAAACTAAGTGGCTTAAAACAACAGACGTTTATTCTCTTACAGTTCTGGAGGCCAGAAGTGCAAAATGAAGGAGTCAGCAGGGCCATGCTCCCTCTGGAGGCTCTAGGGGAGAATCCTGCCCTGCCTCTTCCTAGCTTCTGTTGGTCATGTAAATCCTTGAAGTTCCTCGGCTTATAGCCTCAAAACTCCAACTCTGCTTCCGTCTTTGCGTGGCCGCCCTCTTCTCTGTGTATCTTTATGTGTTCTCTTGTAAGGACATCAGTCATTGGATTTAGAGCTCACCCTATTCCAGCATGACCTCATCTTAACTTGACTAATTACATGTGCAAAGATCCTGTTTCCAAATGAGGTGACGTTCTGATGTTCCACGTGGACGTATATTTTCAGGAGGACACTATTCGACTCACTACAGTGTTGTTTATTTTTGTTTTTATGGAAATCAAGTAACAGGTAGAATCTCATGTCAGGGCCAACTGGCAAGGGACGATTGGATGGTGTGGGGCGAGGGGAGTTGTGGCAGTGGTAAAAATGGCCTGTGAACCAAACGAATCCAAGGGAAGTGCCGAGGTTGGAGTCAGAAGTGACCATGAAAATAAAAGCTCCCTCCACTTCCTATGGGAGTTTTTAGAAGTGTGGGAAGACTTTGGAATTCCACAGGGCACGGAGTAAGTTCAAAGCAATATCATCTAGATCTCAAAGGCCAGGAAACCACAGCTGACTTCTAGGTTACAAACAAAACAAAGACATATGAGAAAGGAGAAAAAAAAGATGAAGCAGAAGGAAGGACAAAAGGTGGAGAGATGAGCATGAAAGACAGATGAGTTTTTGAAGAGAGACAAGGAAAGAAAGAAGCACCAGCTCTTTGGGGTCAGGGTTAAGGCTCTAACACAGAATCTGCCATATAAAAGGTATTCAAGATACGTTTAGGGGCAGGGCATGCTGGCTCACACCTATAATCCCAGCATTTCGGGAGGCCAAGGCGGGCGGATCACTTGAGGTCAGGAGTTTGAGACCAGCCTGGCCAACATGGTGAAACCCTGTCTTTACTAAAAAACACAGAAATTAGCTGGGCGTGGTGGTGCACACCTGTAGTCCCAGCTACTCAGGAGGCCAAGGCACAAGAATCGCTTGAACCCGGGAAGCAGAAGTAGTTGCTGTGAGCTGAGATCATGCCATTGCACTCCAGCCTGGGTGACAAAGTGAGATCTTGTCTCAAAAAAAAAAAAAAAAAAAAAAAAGATAAGTTTAGGGAAGAAAAAAGGAAGATAGAGAGGAGGGAGAGCTGTGCCTGGGAGGCCTCATGTGGTATCACTAATAATTTCCTCCCCTGTCCCCAGAGCTGTCTATACTGTGGCTGTTTGTTCATGACCCTAATTAATGTCAAAACTCAGAGTGCCATATGGGAGCCCTCTCTGCACCACAGGCCTTTAGACTGAAGAGGCAGCAGTCCATCTTCCACCAAGGCCTCTGGATCCTCTCCATCCTTTTCCAGTGATGCTTATTCTATCTAAACTCTCATTTGAGTGGCCATATACCCTGGCTTCTTGGTGGTTTTTGCTGTCCCTGGTGCCACCAGAGTTGACCTTACCTTGAAAGGTCACAGAAGTGGTCTAAATTAGGAAATATCCTTCAACACTAAAAGGCAAGGAGAGCCGTGTGGATTAAGCCAGCTGTTTTCAGATCACTTGAGATACAAGTAGTTACAACAGCTTAGGATTGGAAAGATCCTGTGGTTTATGAGAAAGAGCGCTAGACCAAGAGGTAGATCAAGGAAGAGACCCATCTGCCAATCTGCCACTCACTCCTAGCGTTCCGTGGAGCTAGTCAATCCCCCACTCCGACCTCAGAGTCCTCGTTGTAAAGGCAGTTGGCCCTCATGACAGAATTTCTTGATCCTTTCAGTTGTCGTGGACTATATTCTATACTTTTCTGGAAGCATTCTCAACAAAATATAATTAAAATTACCTCCCTGGTACATCCATAGTGTATTTCCAGAGGGAAAATGTTGCTAGAAACTCCATTCCCAGTTTGTAGAAAGTGGCCAGGAAATGGGTCTGATTTCAAATCTCTCTGAAATGCAATGAGAGGAAAGCAGTGAGGGAATGCCGAAGTGGGGCAACTTTAGTCTCCCAAGTCCCAGGAACTGTCTATAAACTGAGTCGTGGCTTGGGTGAATGGCTTGGGTATTTGGAACGTGAAGAAAGATGTAGGGGCACCTGCTGCTTGCTCAGACAATAGGGAAGGAAAACGCCAAGCACCTCCACACACACCATCTTATTTCTCCAAACAACTGGAGGAGGTATTATTATCCCCATTTAACAGATGAGAAAAGTGAAGCTCAAAGAACCTCAGTAAATTAGTCCAGGTCACAAACTAGTAAGTGGCAGGGTTGAGACCCAAATCCAGGTCTATTCAACTCCAATCTCAGTATTCCTTCCACTATTGGCAACAGATTAGCACTATGATGTATAGTCGCCTGAACCACAACAAAATTCCTATAAAGAACCAGAGTGGTACCCAGCCCACTTTTCCAAGTTTGGCATAAAGAACAGAGCTATGCATTGAATTGGGAGTAACAGCTGTTTGGCCAGGGACCACAGCAAAAAATTGTTCATGCAGGGATATTTTAACCAGCTCAGTGCCGAGAACAGAGTAGAAGCTTGAAGAATATTTGGGTTTTTGTTGTTGTTGTTGTTGTTTGTTTGTTTTTTGAGATAGGGTATTGCTCTGTTGCCCAGGCTGGAACGCATCGGTGCCATCATGGCTCACTGCAGCCTCAACTTCCTGGGCTTAAGCAATCCTCCCACTTCAACCTCTTGAGTAGCTGGGACCACAGGCATGAACTACTATGCTTGGCTGATTCTTTCTTTCTTCTTCTTCTTCTTCTTTTTTTTTGGTAAAGATGGGGTTTCACTATATTTCCTAGGCTGCTCTCAAACCCCTGGCCTCAAGCAATTACCTGCCTCAGCCTCCCAAAGTGCTGAGATTACAGGCACGAGCCATCACTGCCAGCCAAGAATATTTGTTGAGAAGTTGAGTAAATACAGGATTCAGGGTTGACATCAACATCTTCTGCAGGTTACAAAAGAAGGATCTGAGGCTCAGAGAACCCAGATGACTTGCCCTAGGTCACACAGCAGAGAGAATCGGACAAAGAACCAAAGATGTCTAGACTTTCAGTCAAGGATCTTCCTGTCACATCACCATAACTCCTCTGGCCAGGAGAATGTTTCTTGTACATTTAATTAAATGCAGTATACTTTGGGGTAAATGAATGCTAACCTCCAACTGAGAACATTTATTTGCCTAATGAGTTAATTAGCAAATGACTCTGCTGCTTCAGGATGCAGAGATAGCTTGGTTAATGCACGTTTCAGTTTTCATATTATGCTATGAGTCATTTTTGTTTATCTTAGAATTTCTTTCCTCATCTGTTGTGTGTGGTTGCCCTAGTCACCAGGGATAGGAGCTTTGTCACTCACTCAGGAAGTGATGGACTGACCCCCTCTGAGTGGATGAAGAAACTGCTTTCATAAGCGTGGTTATGCAGATCAAAGAGTGGGTCCTCTACACATGTTCCCAATTAACTGTGGCCATCCCATTCCACATCCCTTCTACTCTCCAGCGTAGTTTCTAATCCTTTAATAGCCCAAACAACAAGAGGGAAGCCCAGCCCAGCCAAAACAAAAGCAGAAAACAGCCAAAGGAAGATGAAAACATCCTAGTGATTAGTGAAAGAGATCCAGATATCCCAGTATCTGGAGCCATCTCGGGATACTGGGATATTTGGAGCTTCTCACTGCAGGGGGTCACCTTATCTGCACCCAGTGTCACTTCACACAAGGACCCCAGAGCTTGGTCTCTAGCACCAGACTCTGTGCTTTGATACACACTGCTGGCCATCTTCACAATACCTTCACCCAAAGAACACAGCCATGCATTGAACTGGGAGTAACAGCTGTTTGGCCAGGGACCACAGTAAAAAATTGTACCATGTTCACATAAGTTGATACAGATAGTTTCTTTTTTAAAGCAGGAACAGGAAGAGGGCAAGTAACAACAACAACAAAAAGCTATGGCTTTGCTCAGGAAGAGTTGTTCTAGAGACTGCTTCTGTGTGCTAAGGAGAGAAGAAAAGAGGAATTTAAGGGAGAAGAAGTAATAATGCATAAAAAGCTTTGTGCTTTGTCCCTTGGACCCAGCTTTGCTTTCATTGGACAGGACCTAACCCTGACTACTGCCTTCCAACTTTGGGATGGAGAACAGACGGAGGGGAAGGTGGGCCAGTGCAGAGAAAGAAGAGAGAGAAGAGAGGCAGGGGAAGAAACAAAAGGAGGAAGTGGAGGGAAGTAAAGGGGTCACCAGCTCTTATGCAGAAGTAAACAGGAGCTGGACATGATGGTTGATGCCTGTAATCCCAGCACTTTGGGAGGCCAAGGTGGGTGGATCACTTGAGGTCAGGAGTTCGAGACCAGACTGACCAACATGGTGAAATCCTATTTTTACTAGCCAGGCCTAATGGCGGGTATCTGTAATCCCAGCTACTTGGGAAGCGGAGGCAGAAGGATCGCTTGAGCCTGGAAGGTGGAAGTTGCAGTGAGCCAATATCCTGCCATTGCACTGCAGCCTGGGTGACAGAGTGAAACCATGTCATTGGAAAATATATATATATATATGTATATATATATATGTGTGTATATATGCATATGTATACATGTATATGTATATATGCATATATGCATATATGTATATATATGTGTGTGTGTGTATACATATGCCTTGCATCTGACTCAGCAACTCAATTTTGTAATTTTAACTAATTTAATCAATTGGTCTTAATTTAAATTATAGGCTGGGCATGGTGGCTCACGCCTGTAATCCCAGCAATTTGGGATGCTGAGGCAGGCAGATCACTTGAGCTCAGGAGATTGAGACCAGCCTGGGCAACATGGCAAAACCCCATCTCTAACAAAAATACAAAAAAATCAGCCAGGCATGGTGGCAGGCACCTGCGGTCCCAGCTACTTGGGATGCTGAGATGGTAGGATTGCTTAAGCCCAGGAGATAGAGGCTGCAGTGAGCTGAGATCACACCACTGCACTCCAGCCTGGGTGACAGAGTAAGACTCTGTCTCAAAAAAAAAAAGAAAAAAGAAAAAAAAGAAAAAGAAGTGAAGCATGGATTCAGAGTTTGAGCCGGGGAGGAAGAGGAAGAGAAAGAGAACCAGCCCCATATCTGCCTTCCTCTTGGTTTTCACCTCAGCCGTCAACAGGTTTGTTGGTCTTTGTTGAACCAGCAAAGGAGCGGAGTGGGGCTGAGGGAAATCTGGTGAAAATTAAGATCAAGAGCAGCCTTGAGGCATTTTCCTAGGATGGAAGCCTCCTGCTGCTGCAGATCAAGTGTGAGGAGCACAGGGCACCTTGGCTCAGCATTTGCTGGAAGGAGCCACTTCCTCTCCTCCCTGCGGCCTGCCCCATCCCTGCAGTCACTCCAAATGAGGCAGCCTGCTTCTTTTTGGTGTGCCTTATTGTTCCAAAACTTCTTGGAGTACACCTGGGAACTCTTCACCACCTACTGATGAAAAGTCCCAGCTTTTATGGTGAAAAATGATGTCCTAGATTCTTTTCTTTAATCGCATTGAAGGCCCTAACAAGATAACACATTCCAAAGTTCCAACAGAACAACAACAACAAAAAAAGCCAGAGTCCTTCCAAAGGACTCTACCTCTCTGTATGACTTCTGAGTTGAAAGGATCTCCCTGACTAACTATGGTTTTACTGAAAGATGTAGATGATGATTTTAATAGTGCCTTTGCTCAACAAAAATGTAGCTGTTACTGGTCCATAGGGCTGCTTCTTAGAAAGACTGGTGTGGAAAGACTGGCTGTGTGGAAATGCCAGCCTTGGGGCAGGAAACTCCATGAGATCTTTTTAAATGTGGAACTAGAACAAAACAAAATAAGACAAAACAAAACTACGAGGTTACAGCATCACCATAAAGATCTAAGGTATCTACAAATATCATAGCTTGGTTTCAATGATATTACCACACCAAACTGGAGTTGGCTTGCCCAGCGCAGTAAGGCCAAACCTTCACACCAAAGTTTTATAGTGGGAGAAGGAAGGGGATTGATTTGCAAGACACCAAGCAAGGAGAATTGGGCAGCTCACGCCTAAGACCTGACCTCCCCTATGGCTTACAAGCAAGGGTTTCTAAAGGCAGGGGTAAACTTCAGGAAAGTGGAAGTTACAAGCAAAATTGTAAATCGATACATGGAGGTTATATACTGGTTTGGCCTGAAAAGGTGAGATAGCTTGAAGTGGGGGGCTTACGAGGGCATAGGTAGATTCAAATATTTTTTGATTTGGAATTGGTTAAAGAAGGGAATCTTTGTCAAAAGACTTGGGTTCAGCAGAAAAGAATGTGGGGTCTGGCCCGTGGGTATGACTTCCTCCAGGCCCTTCAGGAAAAAGTTTAGAACAAAGAATGGAGGCCGGGCATGGTGGATCACAGCTGTAATCCTAGCACTTTAGGAGGCCAAGGTGAAAGGATCACTTGACGTCAGGAGCTCAAGGTCAGCCTGGGCAAAAAAGCGAGACCCCAGACTCCATCTCTAAAAAAAAAAAAAGCCTGACATGGTGGCACATGGCTGTAGTCCCAGCTACTCGAAAGGCTGAGATGGGAGGATCGCAGAACAGGGGGTCGAGGCTGCAGTAAGCTATGATTACACCACTACACTCCAACCTGGGCAACACAGCCAGATCCTGACAGAAAGAAAAAAAAAACAGAATAAAGAACAGAGGTCAGAATTCAGTCCTCAGTTCTCCTTTATCTGAGGTCTGCATGCCAGGGGATCCATTTGGTGGGGGTCTGGGTTTCTGAAAAACAACTCAGGGATATATGTTAAGATGTTACCTTTAGTTTCTGTAGGGAACCAAACATCTCGCAACTCTAACTTCCCTGGCTATTGTTTTAAGCTACTATTACCTTCTTGCTTACCAAGTTGCTCCTTACTTCTCCGAGCTAGCTGGGTGCCTGGAATTTCCCTTGCAGGAACTCAAGATTTCGCTTTATTTCCATGCTTGTTGGGGAGTGGGGGAAAGGAGGCCCCTAAAAGGGGTCCCTGCTTCATCTCAATGTTGGCTTTTTTGGTAAGTTTTCAGATCAGGGGATGTAGAACATTCACAAATAAAACAATCCATACTCGCTTTAGGGATAAATTAGGAATGGTTCGTACATTAAAACTCCAAAGATCCCAAAGCACCTACCCTATTTTAAAGCATAGTAACTATCGTCATACAAGCCAGTTTTGAAATGTCAAATTCATTCTGAGTAGAAGGCTGGAAAGGAAGACTTAGAAAACAGGAACAGGTTGAAACCAAAACAATCCTATCCAAATGAAAACTTCTTTTAAACAGAATCAAGTGATCCAATGACTCTGTGGCCTTAAATCAATATTAATTAATTTCTCAAATCCTAATAAATAGGTATCATAATGACACTGTATTTGTATGTGTGTACAATTTACCCTGCCTTCATCTTTTTTTTTTTTTTCGAGACAGACTCTCGCTCTGTCGCCTGGGCTGAAACGCAGTGGTGCAATCTCAGCTCACTGCAACCTCTGCCTCCTGGGTTCAAGCAATTCTCCTGCCTCAGTCTCTGAGTAGCTGGGATTATAGGTGTGTGCCACCACTCCCACCTAATTTTTGTATTTTTAGTAGAGACGAGTTTCACCATGTTGACCAGGCTGGCCTTGAACTCCTGGCCTCAAGTGATCTGCCCACTTCGGCCTCCCAAATTACAGGCATGAGCCCCTGTGCCCAGCCTCCCTGCCTTCATCTTTACATTATTGCTCCAGAATATTCCAAATTCCTGAAAAAGTCACTGCCTTTCAACATGCAGTTCCCCTCCAAAAGAACACCAATAATGGCAATTCAGTAGATCATTCCTGTGTTGACACTCATTTTCTCACTTTAATGATTTATTTCTCTGATGGCTGCTGGCTAAGATTCATTATTAAGAACCATTAGTAAGTCAAACATTCTAACTGGAGGCTTTCATCCCAGCAAAAGCTACCAAAGTGATAAATTTTGCCTCTGTGCACTCCTTTGTCTTGAGGCCTCTTGATTATTTTTAAAAAAAACAAACATCTTTTAGCTATGTTCAGGGATTCCAACAAAGATATCAGCCATTTGTTAAGTAACAGGACTAAGAAATTTGAAAACAAAAATATCACCACAAGGAACAATCTGTATATTTGTTTGTAGTTTATGAGCATTGGCCAATTCCAAAATAATGAAGAGATTTGCTAAGTGCTCACTTTTTTTTTTTCAGATAAGAAAATATTGCATCTAAAGTAAACACAAATTGTACCAAAAAGAAAGAAAAAGTTTATCTAGCATTTAGTAGTGTTTCCTTTCAAAATATTTAATAATTCTAAGCAGAGGCAACTTATTCTAAATTTCAAACACATGTCTATAAATTTTCATAAGAATTTTTCTTGTATAAAATAGATGTCTTAATAATTTTTAAAATCTAACTAAAATAATTTTGTTGACCCTGCTACTGCACCTACCACATTATATTCCAGTTTTGTCGTGTATGCTGCATAAACCCTTGGATAAAGGTGTTATTAAAAAGTTATTAAAGTTTTAAATTAACTTTTTATAAAGTTTTAACAACTTTTTAAAGTTATTAAAAAGTTATTAAAGGTGTTATTAAAAAGGTGTTATTATAAAGTTATCGGTGGACTGTCTGTCCTGTTCATGCCTCTGAATCCAGCAACCGGCTTAACCGAAGTGGATTCTTAACCAAAGTATGTGATCCTCTCAAGACAAAGACCTTTTACAAACAATATTTCATCTGGCAAGAGGAGAGTAGAGAAGAGCTCCTTTGTCAAGTCTTCTCTCTGTGGGTGACCCCGTTGGCTCAGAATGAACAACTTGGGCATATTACGGTAAACACCCAGGCCACAAAAATGCGTTGAAACCACTGAAAATGAAATAATCAGACCTACTTAAATGTTTTTACCATCTGGGCAAATAACACCCCAAGGGCCAAGACTTACCTAAGATAGTGTTTGAAGTATGTTACCCAAGCCTGAGAGGCAACAGGTAGGTGGATTTTGTGCCAATTAGAAAGTGTTATGATTGGCAAACCACTGCCAAACTCTGAAATTGCAGCGAAATGGAAATGCTGGCTGTCATCCCCAAAGTACATTTCAAGGAATCACAAAACTTCAGAATTAGAAGCAATTGAATGAACGTTTTCACCCATATGAAAGTTGGAAGATGAGGTGGTAACACGAGAGCTTTTGCAGGCGTCCCTGTTCTTAATCCTGCGCCCCTTCCACCTTGGTACCCTTCATTCTTCAGGACCTGATGGAGTGGTACAAAGCAGGGGTCACTTGACAAGCTCTCAGCCCAGCTCCTGGATGGGGCAAAGCTGACAAGGAATAGGCACGGGGAGCCTGGAGATCTCAGGGTCCAGGAAACAGCCTGCCCCATTGGAACTGCACAGCAGAGCACAGCACTGGGATCAGAGAGCAGGCTCACCCCCAATCTTGTACAAAAAATAACATTTGATGATTCCCAAGGGGTAGGTAAAGCAAGTAGCATTTGGGGTTCCAGCAGCCTCTAGAACTGTTTCCCAAATGTTTGGAGCTTGACTTTGCAGTATACACTTTGCCCTGGACTGTTTTTCTCTTAATTTTTAGGCCCAAGTGTATTTTAAGGTAAATGGATCCCACATGCCTCTGATGCATTTACACTGAACTCATCAGACCATGTTTTGAAAGAGCAATCTGAGGTCCAAGAAGCCCTTGGAGGCTGCTTTTATGAGCCTCTCTGTGTTTCTTTTCTTAGAAGCAGGAAGCCACATTTTGACATGAACGAATAAAACACAAACCTTAGAGACTCGGATCTGGTTCCAAATGTGGCACCTCTGAAACCAGTGGGTCCTCAAATCATCAAGACAGAAAGCTTCCCAGCCTTCTTTTTGAGAAGTTCATGGAAACTTACCCCTGTGTTCTGTTGAGCCCAGAGGCAGTGGTTCGGAGGTGCTCGGTGCAAAGCTCACATAAACCTTCAGCGTTTCTGATTCCACACTTCTTCCCAGCACCTGAGTCTCCCCACACAGCAGGGACCCAGGCTCACTGCTGCCTTCTGGCCTTTGCTCCTCAGAGCTGATCTGAGTCTGAAGAGAATCACCCTCTGTTTTCTGAGCTTTGAAACCAGAGCATCCTGAGCCATTTGTTGCTGATGTGATTGCTAACACCGCTTGACCCAGACTGAAGAACCACAACTAGGCATGGTTTAGATGTGCTTAGTTAGAGCAAAAAATAACCACAGCCAACAGCAAAGTGAGGTGTGTGCTGTGGGTGTGAGAAATGCTCTTGGGGTGAGGAGGGAGGACTTGCAGCTTCTTGGATGCTACAGGGAGTGGAACATGCTGTTTCCTTCCACTGAAGGCCTAAGATACTACTAAGTGGAACAGAATTCCCTAGCCCCCTTACAGGATGTACAACGGGGTGTGGCTCTCTGTTCAGCTGCCCCAAGCTGAAACCCCTTATGGGAAGGAGAGCACACAGACAGGCAGGTGCAGGAACCAGGGTGAGCACTTTTGGGCCCCAGCCCCATGACGGCATATAGGAGTCGGTGTCTGTGACTTCCAAAGCCCAAGTAGGCACTGAAACAGTGCAGTCTTTCAGCCTTGCCATCTGTGGACAGCTTAAGCGTTAACCAGCTTAGTGGACCCTCTCCCTTTTTGCCAGGGCAGAGGGCCAGTGTGACAGTTTCCTGTATCCTGAGCTCTTGTCCAGCATCCCGGAAGAATCAGGTCACACATGGATTTGCAGGATGAATGCAGGGGTTTTATTGAGTGGTGGAGGTGGCTCTAAGTAGGATGGCTGGGGAGCTGGACAGGGGATGGAGTGGGAAGATGATCTTCCCCTGGAGTTTGGCCATTCAGGGGCCAGTTTTCAGATCGTCTCCAGTCGAATTCCTCCCAATGTTCCTTCTCTTCTCTCCTTCTTTACCATGCTGTTCTGCCATTCGTGTCTGCTCATCTTCTTGTCTCCCTGTCTGCTTCTGGAGCCTGGAGCCTGGGGTTCAGGGTTTATATGGGTACAGGATAGGGGACATGGCAGGCCAAAAGGCAACTTTTTAGGGATGAAAACAGGAATGCCCGTCCTCATTTAGGGCCATGGGTATCCAGGCTAGAGGGTGGGGCCTTTGCCAGGGAACCACCCTCTTCTACCCAGCATTTCCCTGTCTCCTGTCCATATCATAAGGATCTGTGGAATGCCTACTAGGACTAGGGGTCCAGGGCACAACTTCTGATAGGCACTGTGTGGGTCCTTAATGAATACCTCACCAACAGGTAGGACGGGAGCACTCTCAGATGGATCTTTAGACTCCACCTCGGCTATCAGGGAGTGCACTTTTTTCCTGAAGCCTTGGGTTGATTCCTGGGATGGGACATAAAGGCAGCCATCCCAAACTGTTCTCCTGTGACTTGCAATGTTGACTGTCTTGGCCCCTGCGCAGGGTTCTAAGACTTGAAGGATATCCAGAGGCCCTGATCAGGAAAAGAATAATGAATCCTACAATGAGCAGAAAAGACATTGAGGGCAAGGCAGCTAGGGCTCCAGCCCCATCTGTCCACCTCTCTTTCTAGGGTTTATAACAATACATTCTCAACACTGGCTACGTAGTCAAGTTTTCAAAAATCCTGATGGCCGGGCCCTACCTAAGCCCAATGACATCAGAGTGTCTGGGGGCATGTCCCGGGGAATCAGTCTTTCCTCCAAAGTTCTACTGGTTATCCTTCTATGCAGCCAGGGTTGAGGGCCACTGGTTTAAAGTAACTTGAATACATTCCTGTTCTGCAGGAGCACCGGAAATAATCTACATAAGAGAAGGCTTATTGGTTGTTTTCTAATCAGATGAAACAGGACTCAGGGATGATGCCTCCCCCTAACTTCCCCACCACCCCTATTTCTCTGCCCCACCGCCCCCCTCCCATCAATTTGCCAGAGTCACAGATAATGCCCTAGCTCTCTGGAGAGCTTTCTAAGCCAGCGCACAATAAACAGGTTTAAACAGAACTAGAACCCCAAAGGCTGACTCATCTATGATGTCAAAATGAACCAAACACAAGCTCTCTTCAAATATTTAATCAGTTTGGAGACCTCTGCCTTCCAATCCAATTGGGTAAAAATTCTAAAGAAAGCAAGATTAAGGGGTCCTCAAAGAAAACATTGGGCTAAAATGGAGAGGAGACTGGGTTTGGGAAGACAGAACATAGCATGTGTCTGAAGGCCTTTTGAAGGAATTCTACGACATATTTTTTAAAAATACTCAAAATGAACAAGACAGGATTAAACCGTTATACAAATTTAAGGACAACTGAAACTTCTTTTATGGTTGAAAATACCAGGCGTGGTTTTGAAACACAGTCTCTAAAAACCCTTCGATCCTGCTGTGGTTTGTTTACATAGCCTTCTCTGTGTACGCAAAAAGCAAACTAGCTACTCCCAGCGTTCCCCGCCAGCTCCCGGGTCTTTGCAAAGCAGTAACACAGTGAGAGAAGGAGTGGAAGAGGTGAAGAGGTGACAGCAAGCTGTTCACAGTCTTTGAACATAGACTCAGACCCCCGCAAACCTAATCTATTTTCTTTGAAAATAGTGGAAATAAACTGAAGGCCTTGAAAATTCACCAACAATCTTATATCAGGGGAGCAATGATAATACTTTTTGATAACTGCGTCATAGGAACTGGGGGTGGCATGTCCTGCAGGGTGACAGGTCTGCAATAGTACAGGTGAGAGTCAGGAAGTCGGGGCCGACTCTTCGGGGAAACGTTCAGCAGGAAATGCCTAACGTCTGTGTCGCTCTCATTCTCTCTGTTATTTCCTCTCTTCTCCTGTCCCTTGGTGCCAGTGAGAGGCAGCGTCGGAGGCTCCAGCCCGAGGCTCAGAATGGGTACTGCGACACATATATCCGCAGTCGGATCACGGAGCTGCCTCTGAAGTTGATGACAGTGTTGACAGTGATCATTTCCAAGTCCAGCTGGATTTCCCGGGGCCCTTTGATGGGGCGTGTCATCACCAGGGTGGCACTGATGGGGCCCGTTTGCTATGGACAGAACCAGGGGACACCAGTGAGAAAAGGCCTCCATGGTGGCCCTGCAGCCCCACCTGGGCGCTCTCTTGCCTCCGTCAGTCAAACTGGCACCCCCTCAGTGCCTCAACTGTGCCATGCTCTTTCCCTGGCTTTGCCCACTCTCCACCTGGCTCTTTTCTGCAAACCCTTCAGGTCTTATCTGAAAGGTCACTTCCTAAGAGGAGCCTTCTCTGATTCCCCAATCTAAGTCAGGTCCCCCTGCGACCTCTGCCGCTGCAGCCTCTACTTTATACAGGATGGATAGCATTTATGAGCATGCATGATTGTCCGCACTGTCTACCTGATCCGTGCCTGATATCTAGGCCCCCACTAGGCTATGAGTTCTGTAAGAACAGGTACGGTACTGGGGTCAGGCTTTTCACCACTGAGTCCCCCTAGAAGCCAGCGTGGTGCCTTGAACACAGAAGGTGTTCAGAAAATATATATTGAATGATGAACGAATCATTGATTGAAACTTCTACATGGCTTAGGGCTGTCACTTCACCTCTCTGGGGCTCATCTCTAAAATGAGGGTTTGGCATTGAGTACACATGGACACAAAGAAGGGAACAACAGGCACCAGGGCCTGCTTCACGGTGGGAGGCAGGAGGAGGGAGGGGCTAGAAAAACTACCTACTGGGTACTATGCTTATTACCTGGGTGATGACATAATATGTACACCAAACTCCTATGACACAGTAATTTATCTATACAACCAACATGCACATGTACCCTTGAAAGTGGAATAAAAGTTTTAAAAAATGTTTCTGAGGAAAAATAAAATGAGGGTTTGGACCAGATCAGTAATTAAAAAAAAAAAAATGGCATCAAAAGCTACTGGAACTTTTTTTTAAAACTAACAATTCTAGGGGCCCATTCCAAGATTTTCTATGTCAGTATATTTTTAGGTGGTGCCTGGGCAAGGTGGAATTTAAGAGCCCCCCTCTAGACACCCTAGAGTCATCACCAGCTTCACCATTCTGTAACCTGATCACTGTGGTCCTAATAATTTCACGTGACCTCTCTCCTCCACTGAGTCTTTTTCTAAAACTTTCAAGGAGGAAGGCAGAGAGGAATGACATCTACTGAGCACCCATCATGTGTGAGGCACTCTTCTAACCATGTTTATGTACATCTGCTTATTTAATCCTCAAAAAATGGCCAGGCACATGGCTCACAATTGTAATCCCAGCAGTTGGGAGGCCGAGGTGGGCGGATCACTTGAAGCCAGGAGTTTGAGACCAGCCTGGCCAATATGGTGAAACCCCGTCTCTACTAAAACTAGAAAAATTAACGAGGTGTGTTTGCAGGTGCCTGTAATCCCAGCTACTTGGGAGGCTGAGGCACAAGAATTGCTTGAACCTGGGGGGCAGAGGTTGCAGTGAGTAGAGATCGCACCACTATACTCTACCCTGGACGACAGCGAGACTCCGACTAAAAAAAAAAAATTCTCGTAAAACCCTGAAAGGCCTTGCCACTCAAAGTGTGGTCCCTGGACCAGCAGCACGGGCATCACCAGGGAGCTTCTTATAAATGCAGAATCTCAAGGCTAGGATCTACTGAGCCAGAATCTGTAGCTTTAACACAATCCCCAGGGCTTTGTGTGCACATTAATTATTGAGAAATATTGATCTAAAAGCACAGGACACAGGTTGGCGGCGGGGGGGGGGGGGCCTGGCTGTCCTTGTCTAAGTGCTGTATGAAAGGTATGACTCATTACTCCCCCATTTTATAAGTAAGCAAACTGAGGTCCCATGAGGTTAAATAATTGCTTAGGGTTACCCAGCTAGTCTTGGGCAGGGCCAAGGGCTTCCATTCGGGTATTTCTGACCCCAAGCCCCAGGCTTTTTTCACTGCACAGCAGATATCAGAAAAGGCTGATGTGTGTTTCACTTCTTCCTAGCACCGACCTAATGAGAGATGCTCGCGGTCAGTGCAAGGGACAGAGATTGGCACTGGTAGAGGAAAGAGCGTGAGGAAGAAAAGGGATGGGCTGGACAATCACTTCCCATACACTGCAGAGCCCAGCCCTGTGCCTAGAAGCTGAAAGCAACAGTCTCTGTGAAATAAAGGAATCTAGCTGGTTTAAAGCTACACTAGATGTTTTATCTGTCTCCATAAAGTGAGGGCGCCCCATAAAGCTCTGAACATCCCCAAGAGCCACCACAGGTAAGACAAGGGTGGGGATGGCAGACAGGTGCAGGCCAGGCGCCGGGACCTCCCCTATCCATGAGGCTATCGGCAGCCTGACAGCCACACAATTTCCTCTTGGCACTGGTTTCTCCTGTTCCCGTCAGCATCCACGTTATTGGCACCTCCTCATGCAGAAGACCTCTTGGACTTCCTCGTCAGCCCTTACGAAACCTGAGCCCTGGGCCAGGACTTCAGAGGGTAAAGCCACACAAGGAAATGCCTGCAGCCTTTACATATACAAATATCTCACCAGCTTTCACTGTGTGAACAAAGACCAAGGGTTGAGAACCCCAAGCTGGAGGCAGCCCTCCGGAGGGACATCTGCAGAGGCCAAGGTCTGGAAGGGAGAAGCGGGCAAGTGCAAACTTCCAAGTTGTTCCTTTGGGCTCTCCTGGTAAATGTCTCCTGAGTATGAAAGAATCCTCAACTATCCCATTTGAAATCCTAGACTCTCCCATTTGGAAGTAACTGTAGAAGCTGGTGAGTCCAGCCTCCACCTGGGTCCACCCTACTCACAAGCACCTGGAAGAGCTCAAGTACCTGCCACAAGAGCTGAGGCCAGCCACCTCCACATTCGGCTTTTAGGGCAGAGCCAGGACATTAACGAAATAAACCCCTGAGAGCCTGTGGGCATTAGTAGCCTTGGTGGTGCGAAAAGGATGGTGATGACAGTGATGATGGTGGTGGTTATGATGCCAAGCATCTGGCTACAACCTTTCCTACCCCTCTTAATTAATCTTCATAATCCTATGCTGTAAGTAGGTTAGGGATACTACATAAGGCCACAAAACTACTGCATGCTACTAGACTTTATGGCTCCAAAAATCATGCTTCTAACCACTACACTCTCTGATAAGGTCTCTGTACCTCTCCGTTTACTCACCATCCCATGGGTCTTGACTTGACTTGAGAATCGCTACTTTGTGTCGTGTTTGCTAGGTTGTTTCCCCCTCTCTGCTAAGGTGTGTGTGGGTTCCTCCAGGGCAGAGACCACATCCTGTTTGTTTCTCCACGCTCAGTGCCTGACCTGAAGCCTCATATGCAGTGGTGCTGAATGCACACTGGTGACGGAAGAATGCACACGAATGACTGAATGCCAGTGGACTTGGCCACACTGGGAGTCGGCTGCCAACAGCCCACCAGCCATATGTCTTCTTGGCCCTGATCCCACACACACTCAGGTGTATTCTAATCAACTTGTGGGATGGCATGGTCTGACCTGTGGCAAGCAGCCACGCTGTAGCAGGCCAGCTTCCATGGGCCCTGCCACTTGATCCACGTGTGTCGTGGAGTAAGTGCATTTTGGCACAGTCTGAACCCCATGACCTTGCTCCTTCTTCTGGCCCTAATTATGACGCCCAAGCCACCTGGCCAAAGCCAATTATCAGTCCTCTTTCTAGGGCTCAGTGAGAGACAGACAGCCAATAAGGCTTATGAATGGGCTTGTGTGTGTGTGTACATGTACGCATGTGGGCATAAGTGTGTGTGTGTGTGCATACGAGTGTGTGTGGTTTGCCTTCGGGGTGAGATGAAGCTCCTCCCATGTGGTTATAATCAAATCAATGAATCTAAGGGTGTGAGAGCCTGGATGGCCATCCAGCCCCACCTCCCACACAATGCTCCAGTCCCCTGGGTAGCATTCCCAAGCTCTCCAGGGCTCAGCAGCTCACAGCCTCCTTGCAACAGTAGCAGCAACAGTAGCAGTGGCCACAATAGTATCTATACAATCATAACTGCTATTTATTGAATACTTTCTATTGTAACTGGATGTTATGCTTTTCTTGTGATCTCCATTTCATCTGAGACCCCAAAGCTGGAAGAGTAGGTAAAGCATACCTCCCCATTCTAAAGAAAAGTATAACAGCACAGATTTTTGGTGCCAGGCTGCTTAGGTTCAAATCCTGCCCTGGTGCTTAGCTCTGTGCCTCAGTGCTCTCATCTGTAAAATCTAGATGATAAAACCATCCTATATCATAGGATTCTTGTGAAGATTAAAGGGTTACTGTATAGAAAGCACTTAGAATAGTGTCTGGCACATACAGGCACTATACATGTCTTGCTGCTGATGTTATGTGTGGAGTTATTGGGGTTATACAGGACTTACAAAGCTGTGATCCAAAGCCAGATGTTTCCCTCATTCCGTCACCCTCTCCAGCCTACATACATACTTTTCTGTTTGTTTGTTTTTGTTTTTAGAGACATGGTCTCGCTCTGCCACCCAGGATGGAGTACAGTGGTGCAATCATAGCTCACTGCAGCCTTGAACTCCTGGACTCAAGTTATCTTCTCATCTCAGCCTCCAGAGTAGCTGTGGTTACAGGTCATGACACCATACCTGGCTAATTTTTTAATCTTTTTTTGTAGAGACAGGGTCTCACTATGTTGCCCAGGCTGGACTTGAACTCCCGGGCTGCAGCGATCCTCCCACTTCAGCCTCCAGAGTAGCTGGGATTACAGGCATGAGCCCCCGTGCCCAACTCTACATATATTTTATTAAACACACTTACCAGCCTCCATCTCAATCAAGAGGGGTTTCAAAAAAAAAAAAAAAAAAACTGTTCAGAGATGCAGGACCCTGAAGTTCAAGGATGCAGAAAGTGGTACCAGACTCTCTCCAGGAGAAGTCTGGAGATGTGAGCCCTGAGCTGCCCCACACCATAGTGAGGAACGGGGAATGCAAGGAGCTGATGTTGACATCCTGAAAGGCCCTTGTGTAAGGTCTGCTGCCAGGATGCAGTGACACCCTCCACCTCACTACCACCATGGAAAATCTGTATGAGACATAGCCCCAGAATTAGGGGCTGAGAGGTTTGGAGTAGCAGGTGACCAACCACAGGCCCTACTGCCCATATCAGGGACTGGTCAGTGTGAAGTCCTCAGGCAAATCTCCAAAAGACACACAAAAGCATCCTGTGAGAGCAACAGCTTTGGGGTCTCTGCTCCTGAGGGAGCACCAATGCCTGGTTACAATGGCTACAATCGGGGAGGAGCCTCACTCTTCCAGCCTTACCTTTTCTACCACCTGCTCCTCTCCCACCAGCCCTGGAGGAGCCAGGGCCAGCACTACTGTTACTGGGAGGGTGAGAAGAGGGCAGGGCAGAGGCCAACCACACCCCTTGCCTGCTCTGAACTAGGAGACAGGGAGAAACTTCACAGTGGGTAAGAGACAGAGAGGTTGAAGTTTCCATTTAAACTAGCACAGACTTTTGACGTGAGAGAATGAGACAATCCAATAGAAATGGAACATGCCTGTGAATCCTAGGGAATTGACATGAGATGTAACCCAGGTGCTCACAGGTTTGATCCAACAGCATGAGAAAAAGAAAGTCATTGACTGTTTCACCCCCACCACCAAACTCCGCTTCTTTGATAAAAACAGTATTCCAGACAGGGCACTAAGTGGATGATCTCATCTAATCCTAAAGTAAACACTCATCTAGAGGTCCAGAGAGGTTAGGTCACATCATACAATTGTTAAATTGTTAAACTGTAGAAGACATGGCTCCAGAGCTCACATTAGAATGACTGAGTTGTTTCCCGGGGATGGTCCCGCAGCTTCAGACAGCATGGACCCTCAGAAAGCCAGCCTTATCCAGAAGACTTCTGTCTTCCTGCCTTGTGGCCCATGACTTCATAGGGCCCAGTCTCTAATGAAAGCATATAAACTCCCATGAACCTGTCCTTTTCAATATGGCTCCCCGCAGTGACCCTGGAAGATCACAGCAGCCTCTGTTAGAAATGCAGATTCCTGGGTGTGGTATGCTGAATAATAGCCCTCCAAAAGATGCAAGTCCTAATCCTTGGAACCTGTTCCATTATAAGGAAAAGGGTTTTTGCAGATGCGATTAAGAATCTGGACAGAGAGATTATCCGGATTGTTTGAATGGGCCCTAAATCTACTCACAGGTGTCAATATAAGAAGGAGACAAAGGGAGATTTGATACACACAGAGGAGGAAGAGGAGGCAGCGTGACCACAGAGGCAGATATTGGAGTGATGTAGCCACAGTCAAGAAGGGCTGGTGGCCCCCGGAAGCCGGAAGAGACATGGAACGGATTCTCCTCTAGAGCTTCCAGAAGGAGCACAGCCCTGCTGACACCTGGATTTCAGCTCAGTGAAACTGATTTCAGACTCCTGGCTTCCAGAACCATGAGAGAATAAACTTCCCTTGCCTTAAGCCACCAAGTTTTTATTTTTATTGTTTTTCAGAGACGGGGTCTCCCTCTGTTGCCCAGATTGGAGTACAGTGGCGTGATCTCAGCTCACTGCAGCTTCGACCTCCTGGGCTCAAGCAATCCTCCCATCTCACACCACCTCCCTGCCACACCGCCCCAGGTAGCTGAGACTACAGGTGCCTGCCACCATGACCGGCTAACTTTTTTTTTGTAGAGACAGAGTTTTGCCATGTTGCCCAGGCTGGTCTTGAGCTCCTGAGCTCAGACAATCTGTCCACCTTGGCCTCCCAAAATGCTGGGATTACAGGCATCAGCCACCGTGCCTGGCCTGCATAGTAGGTACTTAAGAAATACTTGTCACATGGGTTGGTGGAAAAATGGAGACGTGAATGCCTCTCCAACAGAATATTAGGAGAAAAGAGACCTAAGATTGCATCTTGGCCTCACTTCCCATTTCACAGATGAGGATCCTGAGGCCCAGGAGGAGAAGCATCTTCTGCAAGACTACACAGAAAGTGGTGGAAACCAGGACCTTGAACCACACCCTCCACTCTTCTCTCTGCATACCTGTCCCCCTAGCTCCACTCTTACCTGCTTGCATACAGCATGTTCCTAGGAGAGACAGCACAAGGCCACTGTGACAGATGGCGTCCCCACCCCCCACTCCCTCTTACCCGCATGTAAAATTCTCTGCCCTCATTCCCAGATTTGATCTGGAAAATGTAATAGGCCCCAGGGTAGCGGGTCGTGGCTTGCATTTGGAAGATGTCAGCGGGAACAGAGCGTCCTGACACCACGTCCATGTCCCGGTACAAGATGGTAAAGGGCTGGTCTCTGCAGCCAGGGTTCTCAGCAGGACACATACAGCGGCTGTGGAAAGGGAAATCATGTGAGAACTCAAGAAATCCATTCCAGGTGCTGGTCGTGCCTACTTCCTCTCTTAAAACACTGAAAATGAGGCTACCCCATTTTTAGCATCCAAATGCCATAACTGTAGAATGTCTCTGCTCCTGGCTTGAGTCTAAAAACTTTCCAGCATGTAGGCAAGCTCTGTTTCCTAGAGAATGGACTTTTCTCACCAATCAGATGTTCTGGCTACTAAATAGAATATAAACCTTAGATCTCTGGTTTGCAGAACATTAGAACACTCTCCAAGATACTTTACATTTGCCATGCAGGCCAAATATGCCGCTCCAGCCTGGGCGGCAGAGCAAGACCCTGTCTCAAAAAACAAAACAAAACAAAACAAAACAAAAAAGGAAGGAAGAAAGAAATTTTTAAAGTAAGAAATTGGATTAACAGGTCTTGGGGATCTTTGTACATTCTCTATTGCACTCAGCCCAGTCTGCATGGAATGTAATTGAATCGAATATAATCAAATCTTGTCATTCAATAATTGATAAACAAGAGTTAGAACTATGTACAAGATGTGACATTGGACATTTTGGAAATTCAATGAATAATAAGATCCTGACCTCAGATAGTTTACTTTCTAATAGGAGAAATAAATCATAGACACAAATATCTCTAATACAACGCAACTATTAGCAGAGTGCCCTAATATAAAATCACTGACTTTTACTACCAAAGAATGCCTGTTATAGATACCCCTTGATTCACCCCAACACCCCCTTCCTCTGTCTCTGACCCTGCCCTGAGACTCCACCTAGGGGCCAGGGTTCACAATAGGATGAAGATGTCTGTTGAGACGTGCGGTGGTGGCCAACACTAGGAGTCAACCTTGCTGTGTTTCTGCCGCTCTCTAACTTCCAATCTATCCACAAAACCTGCTGGTTCTACTTCCAAAAGAGAGTCCACATCCAACCATCTCCAGGGCCTTCAAGGCACTCTTGCCTTCTAGCCTTTGCATATGCTGTTCCTTCTGATCTTCCACTCTCTATTTAGTTAAGGTCAACTCATTTTCCCATTCCAGCCCAAATGTCATTTTTCAGAGAGGCCTTTGGATTCCTCCATCTAAACCATCCATCCTACTCTTCCTTTTTATAAATTTCCATTCATTCTGAGCAGAGTATGGTGTCTCATGCCTATAATCCCAGCACTTTGAAAGGCTGAGGCAGGAGGATGACTCGAGTCCAGGAGTTCAAGACCTCTGGCTTTACCAAATATATATATATATATGCCAGGAGCACTGGCACACACCCATAGTCCTAGCTACTTAAAAGGCTGAGGCAGGACGATTGTTTGAGCCCAAAAGGTTGAGGCTTCAATGAGCTGTGATTGCACCACTGCACTCCAGCCTGGGTGGCAGAGCAAGTTTCATTTTTTTAAGGCTGCATCAAAATAGCCAAGTCAAAATATCTCTAGTGCCAAAATGGCCACAATAAAGTATCATGTGTGGCATAGAAAATCATTGTTTCCTAAAAGAAGTTTGGAGGAGGAAGTGATGGCTACTAGCTGAAGAGGACCACAAACAGCTGGGAGAGGTGGCATCTGAGCTGAAACCTGAAAGATGGGGCAGGTCTGGCTATGTGGAGATGAAAGGAATGCCTTCCATATGGCCGGAAGTATGTGCACACAAGCAGGGAGGTTGGCCATTCCTGGGCATGGGTAAAGGCATGAGCAAGTCCTGTTCAGACTGGCAGAAGCACAGGACACCTGAACTGGACAAGGAGCTGGAAGGGGCTGCCGGAGTCTGACCGGACTGGAGCCTGGAGCGAGGGAGTCACAGAGCATTGTCAGCGTCATGCCAGAGACTCCACCAGTAACTCCAGCTCAGTGCTGCAAGCTGAAATGGGTCAGCTCCCCAGCCACAGACAAGGGCGGCCTGGAAAAACCCAGAGAGAACCAAGAATAGAAGCTGGGAAGAGCAGCCTGGAGCTCTGCTCTGCCACAAACAGGCCTTACATCGGGGGTCAAAGAGCCCTGTTCTAAAGGGTTGCTTAGTAGCACAGCTCTTAGCAACAAGTGAAGATGTCTCTAAAGGACCCGACCGTCCCGGCATTATCCTCTCTTTTGCCAATTTGTTATCAAAGTGGGAACCACTGGTAAGCCATGAATTCCTCTCTTAGAGGCTGTATTCTGAGAGGGCAGGATGGGGGTGTCTGATTCATCCTTTTATCTCCCATGCTGCGGTTTGGTGTTGCTCAAGGGAAGTCAATGTGTGAACATTTGGAAGATAGGAGGCCAAGGAGGAACTGAGATGGTTTAAAAAAGGGATAAAAGAGAAGGAAAAGGAACTGCTACTATGCCAGGAACAGAAAGCCACTGTCCTACTGCGTTCACCTTTTGGAAATTGTCTTAACTTTAATTCTCTCAACTCTAATGTTTGCCATCTGGTGATTTAGTAAAATGTTGACCAAGATGATGTCAGAAACTTGATTAGAGCCAATGAGAGAACTCTCCAGCACCTCAATACTCAACTCTCCAGCACCTCAATACTCAACTCTCCAGCACCTCAATACTC